>NC_044066.1:4393500-4411000 GCF_902167405.1 Gadus morhua | reverse complement strand
TCCTAGAACCTGTGCTTGATTTAGAGTACTTGTGCAATAAATGTATACATATTCAATGCTACCAAACAAGAACCAATTCAAAACAATCACATGTTACTTTAACGAACACAGGTATTTTTTTTTTAAACCAAAATAATATTAATATAGGCTTTACATATCAACCAAAGTGCGATTTCGTTGTGGAGCGGCTGAAGAACATGTCAATCAACAACATAGTCCCCATTAGGGTCAACAGCGAGGGGATTATCTCAGGATTCTGAAGGCCTCGGCTAGATAATTCTTTACCCGGAGACAGCGAAGGGAAATAATCTGATTGGATAAGGGCTCTAATATATATATTATCGCGCTGGAGGCAACGCAACTGAAGGAAATACAAATAAATACGTATTTAGACTTATGTGAACAAACTTATTAAAATAGATAGAATGAATGAAAAAATATATGTATTAAAAGGTATAAACTATATATTTTATTAAAATAAAAATAATGTATTGTTCTGAAAGTGTCTACGCCAGCAGAGAAGGCTTTGCTGGCCCTGACAGCCCGCATCTGCTAAACACACACACACACACACACACACACACACAGACACACACACACACACACACACACACACACACACACACACACACACACACACACACACACACACACACTATATATTACACACCTGCAAACACATATATTACACACCTACAAACACATATATTACACATCTACACACGCGCGAACATACATACACTACACACATACATACAGTATACAAGGACGTACATACACATCTACATACACTACACACACACACACACACACACACACACACACACACACACACACACACCCTGTACCCTGACTCTGTCCCGCTGGGGCTCACTGTCAGGACAGATGTGGGAGAACCAGTGCAGTTGTGGCACATTGGAGAGGTTCCACCTGAGGCCTGTTGGCCTCGAGCCCTTTCCACCAGAAAGCTTTCAGTTAGGAGGCCTTCTGCCGCAGGGCCTTCTGAGGTCAGGTTATGTAAGGCAGAGAGTACAGACGAGGTCACGGCTGCAGCAGCTCATGGTGGGCGAATGGCTCCAACACAGGACAGTTAGACAGGGCACCGGGGTTGGTGCCCTGGATCATTTTGTAGACTTAATGTACTGATTATTAAAAAACGGGATTATTTCTAAAAGAAAAGGCAATCATAGTGTAGTTAGGTCTAGGCAGCACGGCTGATTGATTCAGCCTGAGGGGATATTCAGAGATCATAACGTATGGAAAAATAAAATTGCAGACAGGTGTCATTTTATTTCCTATTACCTTTTGACATTTACTCAGACCGCCGGAGCATCAACGCACCACCCAGGTACAACAAAACACTTTCCCCCAATGCCGAGAGGAAACCGGTTGAGGGTTAGACACTGGCTGCAGACAGGGAACGCACACGTCTCTCTAGGGAAATAAGTCTGTCTGCTTTTGGTTCATTTTAGATGCACACTTTCTGTTTGTATAAATGGACATAATAATGTTGTATGTTTGTCCCCTGATACCATTTTCTAATAATTTCTCTCTCTCTCTCTCTCTCTCTCTCTCTCTCTCTCTCTCTCTCTCTCTCTCTCTCTCTCTCTCTCTCTCTTTCTCCTCCTAGGGGGGTAGAGGAGACCTCAACACCTCTCTGCCTATCAGACAGACGGCCTCCATTTTTAAACAGCCCGTTACCAAGGTCATAGGTCACCCTGGCAACAAGGTCAAGAGTGACCTGCAGCGGGAAGCAGAGCCACCCAGACAGGTACACACAAACACAAAAAAATGTATATACCGCGATATATTGGTTGTTGCTGAACCTGCGACCACCACTAGGGGGCAGTGTTCGTTCATCTGAAGATGGTTGCTCGCGATAGACCTAGAACCTGATGAAAACATACCCGTTTCTTCTCTCCTCTTGGCTCCTTCTATCCTCCCTCCTCCTCCAGTTGTTCTGGGAGAAGCGGTTGAAGGGGTTGCGTTCCCTGGACGTTACGGAGGAGGTGCTCAAATGCATGGAGCTTCCTAAAGGACTTCAGAGTAAGACCCTGACCCACTTCACTCCTTAACCCTGACCCCTTACCTTCCTGACCCCCCCCCCCCTTTATCTTCAACACTCCTAAACCCTAGCCCCCTCACCTTCTGACCCTTACCGTCCTGACTCCTATTGACCTCCAACAGCCCTAACCCTTCGCGCTCCTAACCGCTGACCCTTAACCTCTAACCTAGAACACTCCTGACCCTAACACTCCTAACCCATCATCCCTAACCCCCAACGCTCTGGACCCCTAACACTCCTCACCCCTAATTTGAATTCCCTGCGCACACTGAAGCCCAATGTAGAGCATGACTTTTGACGCAAACCGGCCATTCTGTTTTATGTTGTCTATTTAGGGTGAGAGGAGGAGAGCAACACTTAGAAATAACACAACACATCAACGTTCCTCCCACTCTGCTCACTGCCTCCCCACGTTCCTCTGCCTTTGAGCACTGTTGCATTCAACACAGATGTGATAGGCAAGATGGTTTCCCAAGAACCATCTGGTCAGATATTAGCCGGGAGTGGTCGGAAATCAAAATGGTCTCATACCGAGGCGTGCACACTCAACTACAACAGATCTTCTTAGAGCAGTTCTCACTAAAATAGCAGGCAGATTGCTGGACCAGAATTGGTTACACTCAAATAATAGCTTTTACGTCTTACCTACAGCACCTTTAAGTCTGTCCAGGCATTAACTCTCTACTCTGTCTGTCTGTCTGTCTGTCTGTCTGTCTGTCTGTCTGTCTGTCTGTCTGTCTGTCTGTCTGTCTGTCTGTCTGTCTGTCTGTCTGTCTGTCTCTCTGTCTCTCTGTGTCTCTGTCTGTCTGTCCGTATGTCTGTCTGTTTGTCTATCTCTTTGTGTCTCTGTCTCTCTCTCTGTCGGTCTCCCCCTCCCTCTCTCCCTCTCCCCCTCTCTCCCTCTCCCCCTCCCTCTCTCCCTCTCTCCCTCTCCCCCTCCCTCTCTCCCTCTCTCCCTCTCCCCTTCCCTCTCTCCCCTTCCCTCTCTCCCTCTCCCCCTCCCTCCCTCTCCCCCTCCCTTTCTCCCTCTCTCCCCCTCCCTCTCTCCCCCTCTCCCCCTCCGTCTCTCCCCCTCCGTCTCTCCCCCTCCCTCTCTCCCCCTCCCCCCCCCCCCCCCCCCCCCTCCCCCAGGCCTCAGTCCTCACAGTGTGGGAGAAGGGGACGAGGTCCTGCTGGCTGCCATCGCGGCGGCCCTCCACTCCTCCTCCTCCCCGGTGACGGGCCAGGCGGCCTCCTCCGGCGTGGAGAAGAACCCGGGGGTGTGGATCTCCACCTCCCAGCCGCCCTGCAGAGCCTTCACCATCACCCAGGAGCACATCAGGTAGGGGGGAGGGGGGAGGAGGGGGAGGAGGTAGAGGAGGAGGAGGAGGAGGAGGAGGAGGATGGAGAGTATGAGAAGGTAGAGGAGGAAGGCGGGAGTTAGTACATTTATTTATATATTTGTATGTATTTAAGCATATGTATTATTTCCTTTTTATCCTGAAATGTTCATTATATGTCTGTGACAATATGTCTGTATGTTTATCTGTCTATTATGTCTGGTGAGCCAAAGACAAATGTCCCCCTTGGTGGTCATTAAAGATGTGTTCTATTTTGTTCTATTCTAAGTAGAGGAAGGGGAGGAGGATGAAGAGTAGGAGGAGATAGAGGAGGAAGGCGGGAGGAAGAAGAGGAGGGGGGGGGGGGATGAGTAGTAGGAGGTGCTAGAGGTGGAGGACGAGCAGGTGGAGCAAGAGAAGGCCTTCCTCATCAGAGGTGTGTGTGTGTGTGTGTGTGTGTGTGTGTGTGTGTGTGTGTGTGTGTGTGTGTGTGTGTGTGTGTGTGTGTGTGTGTGTGTGTGTGTGTGTGTGTGTGTGTGTGTGTGTGTGTGTGTGTGTGTGTGCGCGCGTAGGGAGCAGGAGGAGGTGGTGTTCCGGACCAGGAGGAGACTAGAGGAGGCGCTGCTGGCAGACGGTCTGGCATGCAGAGACCCGCACCTCTCCTAGGACTGACAGGTAGACAGACAGGTAAGCAGGTCAGCCAGAGACTGACACACCAGTATAAATGGACCCACACAGAAAGGCACGTGGACGGACAGACAGGTAGACTACAAACAGTAGACCACAGACTAACACAGACACAGCACAGTGTGTCTGTGTGTGTGTGTGTGTGTGTGTGTGTGTGTGTGTGTGTGTGTGTGTGTGTGTGTGTGTGTGTGTGTGTGTGTGTGTGTGTGTGTGTGTGTGCGTGCGTGTCCTTTCTTTATACTTTTTCACTGTTTCTTATCAATGTCATTCAATATTTTTGCAGAATGCAACCAAGTCTGGCCCCCCCACTGCTGGAAGCCCCTCCCCCTACCACCAGAAGCCCCGCCCCCTGCTTCAGCCTTTCCTACCTGTCTTCTGATTCAAATTCAAGCATTTATTGAAAATTTATATAAGAATAGAGTTGATAATATAAATATATATTATAATGTTAAACACAACATGGTGGTTTCATCATGTTGAATTTCTATTCTTTGTGAAGAGAAAACAGTTTTCACTGTTGATGCATATCTTTGTTAACAAAAATCCCTTTGTTCTGTCTTTAAAGCAGTTAATGAATGATATTATATTTTTGTATTGTTGTTAAGATTTTGCTTTCTGAAAAATAAACATTCGAAAAAAAGTTGTTTTATTTGATTTTGTTTTAAACTGAAAGAAAAACCAAATCCTGAAGGGATATCTCAGATGAATCAGCTTGAATTTAGCTTGGCCCTACATGAACTTCAAATGTTTCTTCCTACAGCACAAAAGAGGACTGGTTTCATAAATGTACCATCCGGGTTGTCCCTCATTCGACCACAACCTTCCATAATAGCCTATACTCTACTACCATAATACTTTAGTCATAATATTTTGATACTATTTGATTGTATCTAACTTGTGACAACAACCATTTGTCCTTTGTCGCCAAATCTGCCTGTCTTTCAATTCCTGTCTGTCTGTCGATCTGCCTGTTTGTCTGTATGTCTGCCTGTCTGTCCATCCACCTGTATGTCTGTCTGTCCCCCTCCCCCCACCAGCTATCAGTACCAGAGTGAGGCTAAAGTGAAACACTTTCCCTTAGCTTGGTCATTTTGTAATGTCTTCATCACTATCAGGGGCTCAAGCGGTAGAGCCACTGTAAGGTTGCTGGTTTGATCCCCGGGTCCTCTGAGAGCTGTGATACATGTTGAGTTGTCTATGAGCAAGGCACCTAACCCTAACTGCTCCCGACCAGCTGGCTGTTGCCTTGTACATTTGACACCGCCGTTGGTGTTTGAACACGTGTCTGAATGTGAGGCCATATTTTAAGGGCTTCAACAGGTCTGAGAAAGCGTTATATAAATGCAGTCTATTTACCATCGTCAGCATCATCATCATCATCATCATCATCATCATCATCATCATCACTTGGGGCCTAATGATAGGTCAAGCATCCAAACTTAATGAGGAATGTGTGTGGGTGTGTGCGTGTTCCTTGAAGCGTGGCTGTGAAATGAGTTTGGAGTCACAATCATCCTCGCCTGTTTCTGCCTTCGTATCGGATTAACCCACCGGCTGAGTGACGTGCACTCTCTGCCGCCCCATCCGGGCCCATCTTCATTTATGTGTCGGTCCATGGGGATGTTGAGGAGTTTGTTGCTTTAAAAATGGAAAGAGGAGATCTTTGTTCTTAAATATGTGGTTGGATGTGTGTGTGTGTGTGTGTGTGTGTGTGTGTGTGTGTGTGTGTGTGTGTGTGTGTGTGTGTGTGTGTGTGTGTGTGTGTGTGTGTGTGTGTGTTTGTGCAACAAGGGGCAGTTGGGAAATCATTTCTAAGCAGATAAGTCGCTCTAAATTGAGGTCAGAGAGTGAAAAACACATCTTGACCCTCGTAAAATATTATAAACCTTTTATATAAACACACACACTCCAGATGTTAGTGTGTGTTTATGTGTGTGTGTGTGTGTGTGTTTTTGTTTGTGTGTCTATGTGTGTGTAAGAAAAATGAGATGCAAAGCAGTTGAATGCCTTGAGAAATGTTTCACACACACAGTTGTCCTTCTTTATTTCTCTCTTTGTGTCTTGAAAAACATCTGGAAAGAGTTGTACTGGCGTTTGCATTCCCAAATAATTTACAATGAAAGATAAAGATGCTGTTGTGTTTAATCCCACACACTCGTGCACAGGCGAGTTGTTAGACCTGGGCATTCGAGGCTATAGCCCTGCATTTTTTGGAAACAGCCCCTGATCTCTGCCGTCAAATAAAAAACATACCGTTAATAATGAGGAGAACAGGCCCGTAGAGAAGACTTTTATGTAGTTGCATTACCAGCAGCCACAGATGCGCCATTGTAGCCGGTGAATACCTCACAATTCTGACGTGTACACATAGGGGCAGATCTAGAATCATTTGTTGCAAAATGTTGCAAATTCGACATTGCTGTTTAGTGCTGCTCTAATTTGCACAGATTCAGGAGACCCGCAGTGAATTTAACCTGGTCCACTTGACATCGGGTAGGTGCATGACGGTGTTTATTAGGCTATAGGCTATTATAATGTCTAATTTTGGCTACTGGTGTACGTGGTGCATTTTCCTATTCTTAAAGAAAACATTAACCTACTTAGTAGGCCTGCACGAGGGGATTCAGACATGACGATTGGTCTTTCCTTTGCCTCTCAAAATATGTTACAATTTGATTATATTTGTTTAATCCATTAAGACGTTTGAACTCTGTTCAAAACTTTTCATAATTTAAGCCATTCATAATTTCTTTACGTTTTAAACTCTGTGGCTTTATTAAAACATATTTTCAACATCACTTTGCATTGCAGCACTCACCGTATTTTCTAGTTGGACTTCATTATTTGTAACCCACAGAGGACAATTTAAACTGTATCCCGATCCAGAAATATTTGAACGTTGTGATTATAAGATGATATCCAAATTTATAATTTAACACCACAAATTTGTACGTCTTCGTAAAAAAATATATTCCAATGTGAACCTATATACATGCATTTGTGGATCTCGTTGATTTTTGTCCAATATATACTGCAGCTGAATCTTATTTGCACAATCTTATTACACACCTTCCTAGTTTTGATACTTTTTGCAAAATCGTTTTAGTTTCTCTGTCAGTTTGTGACGCTCTGCTGTAGAACAAACACGTTCAATCGCTATTGCGGCCTGCCCCACAAAGCACATCTTCAATGCCTCACCAGTCATCATGTATACATTCGACATTCGACAGGCTGACCCGGTAAATAACAACTAAAAACAGCTGTTCAAAAATATTTGTTTGTTCATTTTTGCCCATCAGTGTGTCAAGCATATCAAAGTAAGTGAGTTGTAACCCATCGAAGACCATTCATATTGGTTGGACCCCGATCCACTCAGTTCATGTAAAAGGATATCCACACGAATATTTCACAATCCACAAAATACGTAATTTTCCCTTGTGTCATTTAAATATATATCCATCCAACCAATTTTATTATGGTTTATTTTTTAGACTTTGGGATATCGACCCCCTCCTTGTAATTACCTTTGGAGGTTCAGTCTGATAGCAGCAGCCAACGTTCCTGCATGCAGGTGAGGGCTTTTCTTGGGATTTTGAGGTATCTCATTAATTAAAAAAAACAGAGCATTTTTTTTTTATCTATCAAAGCTTTTCGCATAATTTTGAGATAACAAGATAAATAAATAGACTCAGAGTGTTGAGTGTTTGTTTGGAGGAAAGCAGAATTGGCCTCAGCTAACATGATGACGCATCGCAACAAGGCCCTCTAGTGCCTCAGGTAAATGACACATTTCCTAGGATGCACTCACGCACCAGTACCCTCCACTGTGACCGTCACAACCACTCATCACAGTCATTACAAACCACATGATGACATTACGGTGGGTATTTTATGGAAAATACTCTCTCCGGTTTGGCAGAAGGGTGAATTTCAGAAGGATGAAAGTAGGAAAAATCCAATGAATTCGCTCATTGAATGACAATCTGTTCTATGTCCTCCACTCTCAATCTGCTCTCTCGACGCTCGGCTACTGAAGTTATCATTTAAATGGTTTTCATTTTCTGAAAATCTTATCATTTGAATATGAGTCATCTATTTCGTTCTTTGAATACCTGCACCAAAATCCATCTAAATTGGTCAACATTGAAAAAGTTATAGTTGAAATCTTGTTGAAATAGTACAAGCATTGTTTTAATGGCCCTCTTCTTTACCTCCATGCTAATGGTTGAACACATTTATTTGGTAGGGTCCCCCTGGCTGCCAGTGCAGTGCGGATGTCTCGTGCTTTAGCCCATCCTGTTTTCTTCATGGGAGTGCGTTGATGTAAATTATTTGAGTCTATATGCTTTATTTTGACCACTTGTTTCAAGCTAACTTCTTCTCCACATAGTGGACAACACCATATAAGATTTTATGAGTTTGTAGATAAGTTGCTAACGCCGGTTTGGCCAAGCTCAGTCCCGTCTGGTGTTTCTTCCGCCGACAGTACCCTTAGGTTAGGGCAGGGTTTAAGCCACATGGCGATAGCCGCTGCAGGTACGTAAGCGTCGTCATCTCATAGCAGCCTGACACAGTGTAGCCTGCTTACAAATCCAAGGAAAAATAAGAATGTGAAACAATAAACAAAGAGGAACAATGTAGGACGTCGAAGAAGGAGGGAAAACTTTGCACAACATTTTCATAAGAAAACAAAGCTTTGGCCAGAAATACCTTTTGTTTGTTATTATCCCCCTGTCGCACGGAAGTGATGATTCTGTCATCAACAGACAGCATGTTTAGCTCAAACTTGTTGGCACCCTTTCATACGTCTCGGTACCCCAATGGAGGTGTACTGAGAGTTAAGTACGGCTAATCACGGCTACATCCGGACCCCGCCTACTTTTGGCGGTGGAAATGCGAACCGTGCCGCACCTATTCATACCGAACCTGCCGGTAGAGATCTTCGATGCGCCATTAGACTTGTGGTTCTGACTGATCTCCTGTAGTGCGCTCGTTTCTCGAGCCAGCACATCAGTTGCAATGTGGAGTAGCTTTGATAAAACCCTTAATTTCAAGCTGAACACCATATTTGAATTAAAAGTTAATGATTTTGATGTCATGAATTCAAAGTTGTTTACGTTTCCATATACACAATAAGATACTAATTGATTAAAATTAAAAACATAATGCCATTGATTTTCATTCCAGCATTGAAAATCTTATCTTACCAAGGTAGGAAAATGTGCCTGTCTAGAGGTGTATGATGATGATGCGTCCACATTTACAGATAAGCTGCAGTACACATTGAACAAAACTAGATTAGGTACACAAATGTTTGTTTGAATAATTTGGTTCTGAAAGTGAATGTATGGATATCATTTTACAACGTAGGCTAAAAGTTAACATTATTTGTGGATCACGGTTCAGACAACATCCTGTGGGCTGCCAGAAGTACAATGTATCTTGCCCAACCACATTTTACATTTTTCAGCAGTGAGGCAAATTAATCCATCAACAAAATTAGGCAACCAAAGAGCAATTTTTTGTGTATTTTTTTTTAAATGTGCATACAATTATAATAGACAAGTAAAAAAAATGTGTTTTATTGATTGTGAAATATTGCTGTTGGATATAATTGAAAATAGCTCAAGATTTTATATATTTTAGTTTTCTTTTTGATCTTCTTTGCATCATTTTAGAACTTGAGTCATTGACCATTCTTTTGTCCATCTTTCACTTTCCATGTTGTAATGATTCAATTAAACATTAGTTGGAATCTTCTGATATGTGATCAAGATCAGCTGAACCACCCAGTCTCTGGTACGATACACACACAGTCTCATTGAATAATGTACAAATACTAATACTCAGCCATACACACAGACTAACTCCGTAATAATAGGATGCTAAGACACAGACTCAGAGATACAGACAATAACGTAGTACTTCTCAGTTATGATATAATACTCATTCACAATATACCAATAATACTCAGCTATAACGTAATGCTCAAAATACTCAGTGATAATAAGATCCTCACAATAATCAGTGATAATGTAATGCTCATAATACTCAGTGCTACTATAATGCTCATAATACTCTCATAGTACTAATATTATAATCATAATATTCAGTAATAATAAAAGGATCCTAGAGGAGGACCCGAGGGAGGTGGATAGGATGAAAGTAGGAAAGATAAGTTAATAGATGAAAGGCTTTGAAGCAGAAAGAGCAGTATATGGTAGCTGTGTGTGTCTGTGTTCGGCAAAGAGAGGGAAGGGAGGGAGTGGGAGTGAGGGAGGAACAGAGGCCTAAGGGGGGTCTGGGGGGTTCTGTGTTTTGGTTGGAGGGAAGGCGTGGGGTGGAGGAGGGGGGGGGGGGGGGGGGGGGGGGTGGCCGGTGGCTTCCAGCTTTCAAACATTCAACCCTCCTGCAGTGTTAATTAACCTTAACTTCTAACAAACTACATAAGCCAGCAGGAAACACCACGAAAATCAACTACCTCGACCCGGCTATGTATCTGTAGCCATGCCAATACACAGGAAAGCGTTTCACAGAAAACCTCGTCCTTATCCTCATCTTCAAAACCGCTTATCCTGGGTCGGGTCGCGGGGGCAGCGGCTCTAGCAGAAAGCCTTTTTATGCATTTGTTTTGCCAGTTGATCCCCTTCACCTCTCCCTCTCCATGCTCCTGTACCGGCCTGGGAGGGGCCACGAGGTGTTTCTGTTTGTGATGTCCTCCTCTACAACAGCATAGAGGAACCAAGTGTCCGTGAGGCTCCTGGATGGATTGATAATATTTACTCATGTGAGTAGTCTGTAAAACTGTGGTTGATAGTTGATGAGTAAGACAGCGTTTATGATAAAATATTTACATCTGTCCTCTTTTGAGCTGTTTGTCCATTCTGGGCTGCTGTAGAAACGTGGCGGTGCAAAATTGCAGGCTGTGTGAAAGACGACGTGCTCAAGATTTAAAATCTGGAGAACCCTTTAAAATGTTAAGGGTAACAAAGACAGAATGATAATTATTTTGATGGGATTATACATTAATTTAAAATACTTCTAATAATTACTTGCTTAGATGTCACTCAATTGTACACACAGCACCATTAAAGCACTACTCTTATACACTGAAGTATAGGAATTATTTAACTAAATAACTAATATATATATATATATATATATATATATATATATATATATATATATATATATATATACACATATGTATAAGCATATGGGGGTACAGAATATGTATGTATATATATGTGTGTGATAAGTTCTTCTTTGTGTCTGTTGGGTGACAGGAGTAGACAATGTAGCATGCATAGATGCAAACACACACACACACACACACACACACACACACACTTATTTAATGAGCATCTTGGCTTCAAAAAAGGCTTCTTGGGTTTTTTATAATATAAGGTGTGTGTGTGTGTATGTTTGTGCGCACGCGTGCGTGCATAATACATTTAAAAGCAATAAACCTTTCACTCTCATTGATCAGATATTGATCAGGTTGGTGACGGAATGGCAGGTGGCAAACGTGGACATCCTTGGGAATAAGAACACAAACACACGCACATGCACTCACACACCCACACACACACACACACACACACACACACACACACACACACACACACACACACATGCTAGCTTCAGTAGCATGACTAAAGTGATGGTATCATCACGAGTTCTATCAGAAATCACTCATAGATTCAACCATTTATTTGAAATGGTAACCTAGTTTAATTTGGCTGTGTGGTTCCACCATTTTAGGGTGCTCACTGCTGTAGGATTTAAAAAATGACACTGTTTGAGCCGAAATAATGTCATTGGTATTGAATCTGACCAACGACCAGTGACCCAGAGCTTTCAGGCTGGCCGAGGAGACCTTGGAGGCGGCCACGAGGCTTCTCCGACGGGGACGGAGTGAGCAGTATACAGCTCCGGGGAGAGTGCACCTCGCCTGCACAGTTCACGGAGCTTGGCAGAGAGCCAGGCCTTTTTTTCTTCTGCTGAGGCACAAGGGGTCGTCTGGCTCCCCTTGTTTACACCATCTCATACACGCCGACGTGGAGGACATTGGACCAAACGTTGAGCTGGTCTGGGAGAGATGAGTGTGCTCATGCTAAAGCCGTCGGTTTTTAGAATGTTAAAAAAAAAAGTGAAAAAATGAGACAAAATTCGTCAGACATAGTGGAATCGATAGCAGGGTCTAAGTGTCTGGAACGTGTCATATACTCCCCACACCTCAGAAACCCATAAAGAGCTGTTGATTGACTCTAGAAGAGTGTCTCCAAAAGGCCCAAAATACCCTCGCCTTAAATTAGATACCAGTTTGTGCATCAGAGACAAACCTAGTAGCAGGTGTTTGTCATTGCCTTCTGAAATACCTCGGTGATTTCCTGATAGCCAAGAAAGCTACAGGCGTTACGGTCATTGCATCTTGAATCCCGGCCAGTAGAGCCCTCATGGAGCCAGGGTGCATTTTCTGAGACTCAAAACAGTGCGCTATGGACAACAACTAAAAACAGACTATGTGAATATTGATTGGCAAAGTAGCCACCAAAAAGGCGGTGCAAAATGATGAATAGTGGGACCGGGCAGAATCATAAGCTTTTAATGTTGAGTTTGCCAGCCTGTTTCTCGTATATATATATATATAGATATATATATTAATGAAGCAACAACTGGGACCTTTCTAAGCGCTTTAGACGGTTCGTGAACGTTGAGAGGGGTAGATGAAAATGTCTTTATTCCGTCTCATTTGCCTGCATCGGGCAGCTCCTGCAGGGACACACTGATTTTGGTTGGCCATCTCCTCAGATGTCAGGATTAACCTTTGGCATTCAAGCTCTGGGATTGTCAGACCCATCGAGTCCAGCCTGGACTGTGGTCTCCTGACACAGTGTGACTGTTTCAGAGAAGGGGCCTCACACGTTATATGACAGCGCGTGATGGCCTGTGAAATGCCTGCTGATTACCCCCAGGTCCACCACGGACCAGTCCAGCCCGATGTCGCACCGCTGTAAGTACATTGCTGCCTTTGCAGAGAAGGATTTGTGTTAATCGTAACACTTTTGGATATACTTTTGACGACCGTATTCCTCAGCACCCTGATGCTGCAGTCAGTGAACTCTGCCATGTTCAGACTTTTTGACAGTCTGGCATCACTATCTTATAGCATTAATGCTATATCCCCACATTCCACCATCTTTTAATCCCCAGTCACCGAAGATCACAGTAAGATCTGAATCAGGTTGAAGTCAGGATTCCTCAAATGAGGAGGGATAGCAGCAGTAGGGGGGGAAGAACGGTACTCCGATGGGTGCAGCCAGGCCAGCAGCCGCCAGAGTTCTGCGTGGTACCACGTCGCTTTGACTGCGGTCGGAGTCTGGGCTGGAGGAGACGCGGGACTGGATGGGTTTCTTCCCAGTTGTCTTGATCCCGGAGTGGTACGTTCAGATGGCTAATTGGATGTTTTGGAGAGCGGTCATGGCTGGATCCTCGTGAGCGGTCCATGCTGGACCCTGATTGGCGGCCTGGGAACGCTGCTTCATTAGGACCAGTGGAGGAAGCAGGCCTCCTTGTAGCCGGAGCTATTTTGGCCATGGTGGCAGAGCTAGCATGCTCTACTGAGTCCAAGAGAAACCGGAGAAATGCTGCGGCTATATAGTGCGTCCAGGATCTTGTATACAGGCGATATCACTTGGAAGTTGCTCACTCACTGCTATGAGGAATGGGGAATACTCGTCGCCTATTTCTGGGAAGACTGGGGTCTGATTCTGCTGCTGCAAGATCAGTTTATCCAGAAATCTTCCCCTGATGCTTTTATTTATTTATTTCGATATTTTTTAATATTGGATGCCCTCTGCCTCAATGAGTATTCAATGAGTCAATGAGTCAATTATAATTCCCATTGTTGTGAGAATATAGCTTTTTAAGCTCCATTGTCCTGTCAGAATATGCAACATTATTTTCTACTAGTACAAGTACACTTATTACGTCTTCGTTGTTTAGTTTCAGCACAGCAGCACCTAGTGGTGTTTTACCATTAGCTTTATGTCGTGCTGAGTTGAACCGCACTGCGCTGATATGCGATTCCTCTACCAGTTGGAACAAAATACAGGAATTGGATTATAGACCTATAAAAATACAATACACTGATCTTGCGTCTGAGACGCATGGCCATGCAGTAGTATTGTGGCGATTCCTCAAAAGCTTGATTTGTTATTTGTTTGTGTATATATGAGCCTATTAAAAAGGGTAATCATGGTTTAGATTGAGGTGCACCATGGTGATGCCAGTTTGCAGCTATTCTCTTGCAAAACAAAATAGCTTTTTGAAATTGGACGGATTACTTTCAGATTAGCCTTTGTTTAAAGACTGGACATTGCACAAAATTTCACACTATTAGAGCACTGAAATTTATATTCAATGTTTTTCTTTCTTAACATCAAGGACATCATATGGTCATATGTGTGAAACAATATCCAATGTGTAAGAAAGACGAATGTGAAATAAACCGGCTCTCAATGAGCTATTGAGCTGAGGAAGAAAAAAAGGGGGAATATCAAACAGAATTCATCAACGCGGATATCCTTGAGTGTGTTCCGTCTGTCAGAAAACACCCCAAATATGTTCAATGTCTCTCCAGCCAATCAATCACATTTTTACTGCAGGCTACAACATAAACAGAAATAGGCTAAAGAAGTGGGTGTGTGGTCATGTCGTCGACTCAAGATAAGCGCGTCATCAGTTAAAAACACACCTTCAATCAGCAAACCCGGTTGTAATGAAAAGTAAATCCCAGCCGTGCTGAGTGAAGCCGGTTAGTACCGTTCAGTAGAGTATAGTGAGATAAACAGGTGTTGACTGTTATGTCTGCTCCCTAACCTGGATCAGCAGCCTCTCTGCGCTCCAACACCTGGTTTACAAATGATGAGCCGCATCTTACACAGAGAATGAGACCCCCAATGGGCTCGGTAGTACCTTACCCATATTGCTATTGCTGCTCCCAGGAAACCGTTGGCTCGTGTTGAATGGGGGTGTCCGGGGTTTTAGCTTTTTTGGGGAAGGTTATCCTTGCAACACTAACGAGGGTACAATTGCCAGTGGGCCCTGCTGTACCACTTCTTAATGATGATTCCCAGCATTCCCCTTATAGAAGGAACACATAGAGTCTGGCTGGCAGGCCTGACTGCAGCTGAGAAGATTGACGTCCAGCAATGGACACCTCCCTCGTGACGTTTCAAGGACTCACAGGCTTCAGAGCTTTTTCTGACAGTCACTCGCCATAGTCAAGGTTGCATGACCAATTTGAATGTGGAAAAATGTAATATCTAACTTTAAATATCCTCTAAATAAGGATACCATGTCTGTGTGGGTTTTAATTTCATGTTGGTTGGTGTAGAGGGGGTTTGGGGGGTGGGAGGGGTGGTCCAAACACAATCCGGTCGACCACAGGCCTCCAGCAGGAAATTACATCACATTTAATTACATCATAATACCAAATGAACGAAGATATAAAATAAAAAGACAACTAAATTAACAAAGACATAATATAAAATGAACCAAAACAAATCTTGGCGTTGCATCAGAAAGATGGATGCAGCTTAGTGTATCAAACTGTAAGTAAAAAAAGTATTTCAGCCTTTGTTGATAGCTCGTTTCCCGGGTGTTTGTCTTCGGTGGTCGTCCTCAAGCCGCCCCACTGATGGTGGTTGAGGAGGAAACAAGCGCCTGAGATTTGTCAGCAAATATTGTTTGGGATTGAGGCAGTGAGAACAGATATTTGCAAACCTAGTCAACGAGCCAAAAAGTACAGAAGTCTCTCATCTTATCATCTCATCTCACCAGAAGTTTGTATGTTAAATCCATTTCCTTTGTTTTCAAATTTTATTTGACGATGAGTGTGCACTGCAAATGTATCGGGGTCAATTAAATATACTTTTTATGTAGTGAAGTAAAAGTGATAGTCAATATAAATATAAAAACTTAAATTACCCATCCTCCAAAAAACTACTTAAGTACTGTACCAAAGTGTTTGTACTTTGTACTTCGCACCACTGATCGTAATAGCAAATATACAAGGACATCGTTATATCTAAGAAATTAGATACGAAGTTGCTGTAATATCAAATTTACGAGGAGACAACGTTATATAGGAACACATCATAATATGTGTAACCTGATATATATCAGAGCCCCTCGTATATATACGTTATTCATGTGGCTGAGTGGTTCCCACTTAATTACCGTTCCATTGGGGCCGCACCAAGGCCAGTACTGCCTAATTAAGACAAACCTATCCAGAAAATGTAGAAATTTTGATTGAATAAAGTGTGAAAGATGGAAGGTGAAAGTACATTTAAAGGACAATACTGCTCTGGCTACGTGGTAATTCCCCCATCGCTAGTCTCGCTGACATCATTCAACCTTCTACTGCTACCAATGATGCTACCATTACAGTGATGCTTAAATCAGTATGCTACCATCCCTAGTGATATGACCATCATGCAACAATCACCTGTCACACTACCATTATGCTACCATTGCTAGTCATGCTACCATCACTTGTCATGTTACCATCACTAGTGATGCTACTATCGCTATGCTACCAGTGATGCTACCATCATGCTAATCACCAATCATGCTACCAATGCTAGTCATGCTTCCAAGTGATCTCCCCATCGCTAATCATGGTACCATTGCTAGCCATCACTCGTGATCCTATCACTAGACATGATACCAACGCTGTTCATGCTACCATTGCTACTTATGCTCAATATCACCAACGTTGTCACCAGAGAACAGTCATTAATCTATTGTCTGTTTGTATGTGTGTGTGTGTGTGTGTGTGTGTGTGTGTGTGTGTGTGTGTGTGTGTGTGTGTGTGTGTGTGTGTGTGCGTGTGTGTGTGTTTGCGCATGTGTGTGTTTGCGCATGTGTGTGTGTGTGTGCATGTGTGTGTGTGTGTGTGTGTGTGTGTGTGTGTGTGTGTGTGTGTTCTGTGTGCGTGTGTGTGTGTAACTTGGATGATGGTAGACATTTGGTGATCCATGCGGTAATACATCCGTATTCATTTGAAGACAATGTCTGCTGTAAATGATACAACAGCAGTAGACAACCTGTTTCCTATTAAACACCTGAATGCTTGAGTGGAGCTGAGGAGAGGAGGAGGAGACAGCATGTCATACGAGAAGAGAGGAGATGTGGGGAGAGGAGAGGAGGAGCAAGGATGTGATGAGAGGAGTGGAGATGAGGGGAGAGGATGTGATGAGAAGAGAGGAAATGAAGGGAGGGGAGAGGAGAGAGCAGAGCGGATGTGAGGAGAGGAGAGGAGATGGTGGGAGAGGAGCTGAGGAGAGGAGGTGTGAGGAGATGGGATGAGGGCAGGGGAGGGGAGGAGATAGGGTGTGAGGAGAGGAGATGATCGGGA
>NC_044066.1:4386000-4388500 GCF_902167405.1 Gadus morhua | reverse complement strand
AAGCGCTCAGAGAACATGAATTGCTGGATCATGTCCAGTTACACTGTAACTGGTTGTTACACTGTGTTAACCGTGGTGTTAGCCTTTGGCACTGGTGTTTACTGCAGATTATGAGTGTGGGTGGGATGGGATTAAGGGCTAACTATGTTTATGTTGTTATAGCTGCATCAGTTTATCTCTTCGGTATCGTTTATTCAATCTGAACGTGAATCTGCGTTTTTCAGTATATAATTATGATCTTATTTTGCAGTGAGTAATTTATTATACATCCCCCGGCACCATGCGTCCTGGAGCACTTTTAAGTTGTAGAGAACATCAAGAGAAGAAACTTTAACTGATGATCTTTAATAACACTTTGAATGTGTGTTGTGCATGTGCGTATGTGTGTGTGCCTCGATAATAATTAGTGTGCACATAAGAGAGAGTGTGTGTGTGTGTGTGTCTGTGTCTGTTTGTGTATGTGTCTCCATGCTTAGAGCGTGCGTCTGCATAGTAAGCAGATGTATAAGAGTGTGTGTGTGTGTGTGTGTGTGTGTGTGTGTGTGTGTGTGTGTGTGTGTGTGTGTGTGTGTGTGTGTGTGTGTGTGTGTGTGTGTGTGTGTGTGTGTGTGTGTGTGTGTGTGTGTGTGTGTGTGTACTGAGTCTGCCAACAAGAAACATCTCTAATATTGCTAAGTGGTCGTAAATTAGTGGTTGAGTGTGTTTTTGTGTGCGGGTGTATATAAGTGCATCTGTTTGTGTGTGTGTGTGTGTGTGTGTGTGTGTGTGTGTGTGTGTGTGTGTGTGTGTGTGTGTGTGTGTGTGTGTGCGTGTGTGTGTGTGTGTGTGTGTGTGTGTGTGTGTGTGTGTGTGTGTGCGTGCCTGCAGGTTCCTGGTTTAGTTTTATTCAATTGTATTTTATTTTGTTATTATTGGGTGACTTTAATTTCCAATACACACAAACTCATGCACACACATTCATATTAATGTTCTCCCTGACAATGGCTTTTTAAATAATTTAAATGCATTTAGCTGCACACATGCTATGTATAAGCTACATGTTATGTGTTAGCTACGCACATACTATGTGCTCAATGCATTCGATGCGTCAACTTTATGTATTTATTATGATCCCCGGCTAACAACGGCACTGAAAAGCAGTACACACAATGATGATACAACTGTTTGTTTTACTGTTACTGTACCAATTCGTAGTTATACTTTGCTATATATAACAATTTCATTTTTGAAGAATGCTTATTTTTATGGATAGAACCATTAACAACAATGCTTGGTACACCAGCTGTAGTCAGGGGTAGGGAGTTAGGGTGGTGTAGGGGCTTGGTATAGCCTTATAGAGGTTAGGGTGGTGTAGGGGCTTGGTATAGCCTTATAGAGGTTAGGGTGGTGTAGGGGCTTGGTATAGCCTTATAGAGGTTAGGGTGGTGTAGGGGCTTGGTATAGCCTTATAGAGGTTAGGGTGGTGTAGGGGCTTGGTATAGCCTTATAGAGGTTAGGGTGGTGTAGGGGCTTGGTATAGCCTTATAGAGGTTAGGGTGGTGTAGGGGCTTGGTATAGCCTTATAGAGGTTATGGTGGTGTAGGGGCTTGGTATAGCCTTATAGAGGTTAGGGTGGTGTAGGGGCTTGGTATAGCCTTATAGAGGTTAGGGTGGTGTAGGGGCTTGGTATAGCCTTATAGAGGTTAGGGTGGTGGAGGGTCTTGGTATAGCCTTATAGAGGTTAGGGTGGTCGAGGGTCTTGGTATAGCCTTATAGAGGTTAGGGTGGTGGAGGGTCTTGGTATAGCCTTATAGAGGTTAGGGGGGTGGAGGGGCTTGGTATAGCTTCAGATACAGAGGTTTGGGATAGCTGTATAGCTTCTCCGTGGTAGTTATCTGTAAAGCTTGCCCAGGACCTTGGAACTTAGTGCTTTTCCACCTCCGAAACCACGGTCTATATTCAGCTCTGCCGATTTTTCTGAAAAAGGCAGATTTATTCAACCCTTGACCTCATATAGCCTATGAATATGGCTTATGCTCTGTGCTTTCACCAAAACATCCATGTATTTAGAGGATTCCACAATAACGGTGTTTCGCTTTTTAATCTAAATGTAAAATAGTGTAGCCAATGGCAGCTCGCAGTCGAGGAAGTCTATGACAACTGTGTGCGTTCATTTCAACATCTATGCTTTGTAGCCGGATTTGTTTTCCTGTTCGATAACTAAAAGTAGGCGATTACTTTTGGGGAAAGTTGGTATCCTAACAAAATGTTGCGATAGAACTGAACCACTTTAAATGATCAAAAGCAACCTATATTCACATAGCAGGCAGACTGCAGGGCGAGCAAACATTGTCTTGTTGCTCCAGCTTCCATGGAGATTAATGATCAATGCATAACAAATATTTATCTGCAAGTTCTCTGCGCTAGTTCTATTTTCACTGTTCTCTTATTAGAAATGCTGCATATTCTGATTCCGATTTTCCCCCATTATTTCTCGCTTTTCCATGTGCTATATCCGTTG
>NC_044066.1:4366000-4381000 GCF_902167405.1 Gadus morhua | reverse complement strand
AGGCAGGGGGGTGAGAGGGGCGAGAGCTGGGGGGGGTTTCTGTCGGAGCTCGGCCGTCGTCCTTCATCATGGTTTAATAAAGCTCCCTGCAGGAGGGCCCACCTCCCACCACTTCCACCGGTCCACTATTTACCCAGAACTCCTCCTTTCAGACCGCGGGCCCATATTAAACGGCACTATTTGTAGCATAATCACCTCAAATCTCTTGCTGAAACAGGGGTCATCAGCCTTACAGCGATCGTCACAGATACAAATGTCTCGTGCTTATTTATGAGAAGACATGTTCAATGTTTGTAAATGTGGTCTTTACGTTTCCTCCCTTTGAATGGTGTTCATGTGTTGTCTCTCTAATGTTCATATGTATTTGATCTGATACCTGTATTTTTATGAAGATCCGTCAGCAGTAGGGTTGCTCACCCCCGACAACTGAACAGATCAGCAGGAGCCATACTTTAATACCGGTCTTGGTGATCAAACCATCGTACCTGTGTCTCCTGGCTTCAGTAAAACATACGCTACAAATATAATCGTCAAAATGACCTTCTTCTGCATATTCTGCTTAAGAGCATTAAGTGTGCCCTTGTCACGAACACAAACAATAGCAGCATCCCTTTGGTCTTTGTGACATTTGGAAAGTACTTACATGGTGATTCACAGTTTTTTGGTTTATTTGTTTAGTTAATAACTTTTTAGGCTAATAACTTTTTAACTAATGGCTGATAACTTGTATAACTCAGAGCCAATAATCTTGTTAACTAATGGTTAATAACATTCTTAACTAACGGCTAATAACAGGGATTTCTAGCGCCTAATAACTTGGCTTACCAAACGCTAATATTGTGCTTAACTAACATATAATATCATTAACTAAAAGGGTATAATGTAGTTTACTAATTGCTAATTACTTGGTTAAGAACGTAGGTAACTAGCTTTGGGGTTCACTAACGGCTAATACAACTCACTCAGAGCCCTTTGCCACGGACTGAGCCTCTAAAACTACAGAAGAGCCGTTATGTGGATGGGCAGCAGATGACTTTTACCGAGCGGAAGCACTATCTATAAATGTAGGAGTATAAAACTGTGAACCACCAATGACTATGGTAGTTATATAAAACCCTGAACCTCTGGGGACTATCTTTAGCTAGTCATGAAGGACTTTAGCCTTGGGTGACTGTAATCGCCTGGTTTGATCTTTTGGTAATAATTTGAAAGATATTTATATAATTAAGTGTTAGATTGGTAGGCATTGTTTGAAATGTGCATGTGTGTGAGTCTATGTGTGTGTGTGTGTGTGTGTGTGTGTGTGTGTGTGTGTGTGTGTGTGTGTGTGTGTGTGTGTGTGTGTGTGTGTGTGTGTGTGTGTGTGTGTGTGTGTGTGTGTGTCATTTTGCCAGACAGAGAAGTGCTAACGGCCTTGGACCAAATGCAACCCCTCTCTCTCTCTCTCTCTCTCTCTCTCTCTCTCTCTCTCTCTCTCTCTCTCTCTCTCTCTCTCTCTCTCTCTCTCTCTCTCTCTCTCTCTCTCTCTCTCTCTCTCTCTCTCTCTCTTTCTCTCTGTGTTCTCTTTGTCTCTCTCTCTCTGTTGCGTTTTGGCAGTGCTTATCGCATTCATCATCAGCCAGACAGTGAACCGTGAGCCAGGAAGACACTGTGGTTACAGAACGAAGGATGAGAGGTAGAGGGATGTGTTAGAGGTTTGTGTTTGGATGTGGTCCAAACACACAAATGCAAAAAATTTTCCACACTCCACACTTGAGTAAGACAATGGAAAAAAGAGAATGGGGTTTACGTTTACATATATTTCACTAAAATAATGAATGGAGCCACTCTCTTCTGTAGGTCTGTTACACCTTTCAACACCACACACTTGGTGATGTCACGGCTGTTGTCACAGTGATATCATGGCTGTTGTCACCGTGTCGTGGCTGTTGTCATGGCGATGGAACGGCGGTTGTCACAGTGTCTTAATGGCTGTTGTCAATGTGATGTCATGGCTGTCGTCACAGTGTTTTAATGTCTGTTTTCAGTGTGATGTCAGGGCTGTTGTCACATCGATATCATGGGTGTTGTCATGGTGATGTCTCGAGGGTTGTCACGGGGAACTCATGGCTGTCCCCCTGGTGTCTCCGTTACTATATAACATGGATGCTGCTGCTCTGATTGTGGGTGTGTGTTACTGCAGCAACATAAGGCCGATATCATCAACTGATGCTCTAGATTGAGAACTGAACGTAAGGTGTAGTTTGAATGGTTTGCACACACACACACAAACACACACACACACGTTTTGTGCAGCTTGAAGGCCATCCCACACATATCAACACCCCTGAGAGCTGTGTGTCTGAGTGTGTGTGTGTGTGTGTGTGTGTGTGTGTGTGTGTGTGTGTGTGTGTGTGTGTGTGTGTGTGTGTGTGTGTGTGTGTGTGTGTGTGTGTGTGTGTGTGTGTGTGTGTGTTTGTATGGGTTCTTGCTGACAGCTGACAGCCACTGGCTACAGGCTTCCACGCCTACCCACAATCCCCTTGGGTTCAAAGATACACTGACCTCACAATGTATACAGCTCCCGGACGTGTGTGTGTGTGTGTGTGTGTGTGTGTGTGTGTGTGTGTGTGTGTGTGTGTGTGTGTGTGTGTGTGTGTGTGTGTGTGTGTGTGTGTGTGTGTGTGTGTGTGTGTGTGTGTGTGTGTGTGTGTGTGTGTTTGTGTGTGAGAGGAAATGTTTGCCGATAGAAATGGCTGTAAACAATGAACTGTAAATAAGGAAAGAAAAAAGCCTGTCTTTCTGTCCATCCATCTGTCTGTCCACCTCTCTCTTTTACTGTATTTTGGTCCTTCTGTCTGTCTGTCTGTCTGTCTGTCTTTCTATCTGCACACCAGCTTGTTTACAGGGAAACAGAAGTGTGTGTGGGGTGGTGGGGGGGGGGGGGGGGGGGGGGGTGTTACACATTTGGCCCGTTTCAATACGAAAGCAATCTGTCAGGGTTAAGCTGTGTGTGTGTGTGTGTGTGTGTGTGTGTGTGTGTGTGTGTGTGTGTGTGTGTGTGTGTGTGTGTGTGTGTGTGTGTGTGGTGTGGGGGGTGGGGGAGGAGGTGGGTGTGTGGGAGGGGGTGTCTCCTGGGAGCTCAGTCGATGAGCCTTTTTTTGCCTTGATTTTTGATTGGTCACGCGCACACACAGAGACCCAAACACACAAGCACACACACACACACACACACACACACACACACACACACACAGAAGAACACTTCGATTTAATCATGCACTCTGAAGACAGCACACACTCCCATATGGGATGTGTTATTAATAGTAAATACATAATTCAAACTATTATAAAATTAGATTATTTATTATATCCATAAACGGATGATTTAAATTACATTATAAAACGTTTTGCTCTGGTCCTGGATTCTGACTAGCTCAAAGCTGTTGTGTAATCTTCTTTAAACACACACCTGTGACGATTTCTTTTTGGTATTAATGTCCCGTCAATCTTAAACTATGCTAGCCTTTGTTGCTTGGCAACCAGTTTTTCTGCCTTGAGGAACTATATTGCTTGGCGGAAGAATAATGATTTGTTTTCAATAAATTATCCCATTTTATGTTGCTGTGTGTTTATTTTGTTAAATCGTGCTCGGTAGTCTACTTTATAGTAACCGTTTCAGTAACTGTTTGCTGATTAGTATCGGCCTAACAACTCCCCCTAGCTGTTTACAAACCCCGACTGGCTCCTCTGTTCATTACTACGCTGCCTCGTTCACTACTCAATCCTGCTCCTGATACTGATTTACATTTATGGAATTTAACCTCCGTTTTTTTCTGATTATTACACAGCTTTGTTAAATACTTGATACTGTTTGGTCTACTGGGTTTTTCAGTGGTCTGTTATTTCTGTACAACAGGTCGCTGCTATGGACTCTTATTACTATTTTCCATTTTCCCTAAAATCAGACAGACTATTGTATTTTGTGGAAAATTATTTTTTCTTTGTTATATTTTTGGTCAAAGTATTGATTTCTTGAGTTGGACGTCACGTCATAGGCGGCATCATCCTGTGTTTATCCTGTGATAATGACCGGCTTGCTGCACCTGATCCCTTACAGAGCAGACAGCTGCTGTGGCTGTAAGACTGCCGCAGCTCTGATCAGGACTCACGACCAGCCTCAAGCCAGAGCATCAAACAGACTATTGTTTTTTTAATGTTTAATCAATACTTTTCTTTTGTCTTGAATCACCCTGAAGCAGTTAGTTTTGCTATAATGACCGCTGTACATTATCCCTTACATAACAACCAGCATTGCTTCATTCAAAACAACTTTGTATGAAAATGTTTATTTACAAGTATATTATAGAGAGAGAGATAAAGAGAGAAAGAGTGTGTGTGTGTGTGTGTGTTTGTGTGTGTGTGTGTGTGTGTGTGTGTGTGTGTGTGTGTGTGTGTGTGTGTGTGTGTGTGTGTGTGTGTGTGTGTGTGTGTGTGTGTGTGTGTGTGTGTGTGTGTGTGTGTGTGTGTGTGTGTGTGTGTGTGTGTGTGTGTTTATGTGTGTTTGTGTGTGTGTGTATGTGTGTGTGTCTGTTTGTATGTGCGTGGGTGAGTGGGTTTGTGTGTGTATCTGTGTTTGTATTTCTGTGTGTGTAGGTGTTTGTGCGTGGGTGTGTGTGTAGGTGTGCGTGGGTGGGTGTGTTTTTGACTTATTAAATGGCTTCTAAATGTATTCGTAACATATACCGTAAATAATGCATACCGTGCATACATATTCATCTATCTGTGTTTGAGTTCACCAGCGTGCGCTCTGCAGAATAAAGTACACAACGCTTGCTGGAATGTAAATCGTCCTAACGATGGAGGAGTATGGCTCAGCGGTGTGGGTCTGGGTGTCTTCCTGAGCTCAGCAGCCACTAGCCCGAGGAGCAATGATAAAAACAAGCATCGCTGAGAGAGGGAGAACCAAGGGGGGTTGTTAGGGTCAAACTCTGGCATAGTGCCCTGGAGCAAGCCGGCACTACGCTGTTTACAACAAACATACTCTCTGTGGACTACTCTGATGTGCTATATTCTACATTATTCTCGTCTCCCGCTCGCTCGCTCGCTCTCTCTCTCTCTCTCTCTCTCTCTCTCTCTCTCTCTCTCTCTCTCTCTCTCTCTCTCTCTCTCTCTCTCTCTCTGTCTTTCTGTGTGTCTATCTCAACTAGGTTGGTTGTATGTTGTTTATATCCATCTAACCATCCCCTGATGTCTGTTACTGCGCTTATCTGTGTTTATATATCTTATATCTGTGATAAAGGACTGCTTTGATAAAGTTTAGACTGACGGTGGTTGTAATAAAGGAAAGACTGTAACTGTGGTTAAGGACAGACTATAGCTGTCATAAATACCTGCTGTGGCTGTGATGAAGGACAGGATGTATCTGATAAAAAACAGACAGTTACTGATACAGGGCAGACTGTAGCTACCACAAAAGACAGAAAGTAACTGATAAAAGACAGACGGTATCTGTGATGAGTGCCGACTAGCTGTGTTAGAGGAGAGCCCATAGCTGTGATAAAGGACAGAATGTAGCTGTGTTAGAGGACAGACTGTAGCTGTGATAAAGGACAGACTAGCTGCAGAAGAGAACAGACTGTAATTGATTGCTTTTTCTGTGTTTGTTTGTTTTTTAAATTAGAAGTCAGGAAGTTATTCTCTGCGCGGCGGAATAAATATGTAAATATATGTTGATGAAATTTTTGGGGGTCTCGGGGGCATGTTTCGAGCTGCTGTCTGTTGCCATGGAAACTAACACAGCGCTATCTCCCTACCAACAGCCGAAGAAGACTCTTCCTCCTCCTCCTCCTCTTCGTGGGACAGCAGCGGGCCCTTCGCCGACCTGCGATTCTCCCATGAGCCCCAAGACACGGTGACCACACGCGGCGCCGTGCTGCGGCTCGACTGCCAAGCTCACGTTGACCTTCCCTCCTCCTCCTCCTCCTCCTCCACCTCCTCCGCCTCCTACTCCTACTCCCCGGTGGTGGTTATCTCGTGGCGGAAGGACGGAGTGCCTCTGGCCGGCCTGGTCGACGACCGGCGCCACCAGCTGGCCAACGGGTCCCTGGTGGTGCGGGACGTGGTGCACGCCCGCCACCACCGGCCCGACGAGGGCGGCTACCAGTGCCTGGCCAGCGTGGAGGGACTGGGCACCATCGCCAGCCGCACCGCGCGCGTGGCCGTCGCCGGTGAGCAACAGCGCACACACAAAACACTGAAGCTAAGCTAGCGTAGCGCGTGATGGGGGTCATCCCTATGTTCCCCGGGTCCTATGTTCCCCGGGTCCTATGTTCCCCGGGTCCTATGTTCCCCGTTTTTCCCAAAAAGGGTCCTATGTTCCCCTGTAGCCATACATACCGGGGAACATAGGACCCTTTTCTGGGAAAAGGGTCCTATGTTCCCCGCAATCTATCAATCTTTAAAAATATTTAAACTTTGACGCGACATTCGCGTGATGACAGCCAGTCGGCGTTCAACAGCGTTAACACCACAACAACAACTCAGTGCAGCGCAGTCCGGGTTGAACTGCAGCATGGAGGAGAAAGTGATTGTTGCTGTTTGCGACTCCCGGAGCTCTTTATATAATAGCATATAATAGAATATAATTGTATAATAATATCACGGCCAAAAGCTCTGTGCGCCTCCGGATGGCCGTAGCGCGGGGAGCTCTCGTAGGGATTGGGCTTCTCGGGGTTTGTTTACCAGCGTATGAATAGACTGCGTCAGGTTCTCCGGCGTCTCACCTTCTTCCACAAAAGGTAAAGACATGCAATCGTAGTTATCTCGGCCGGAAATTGGCAGAAATGGTGGAAAAAGTAACAGACCGGGGAACATAGGACCCTTTTTAAAAAAAAGGGGTCCTATGTTCCCCAGTCTCATACAAAGAGGGGAACATAGGACCCGGGGAACATAGGACCCGGGGAACATAGGACCCGGGGAACATAGACAAGCTCCCACATGATGAACTACTAACAGCAGTTTATCTGCTGCTAACAGCAGATAAACTATGCATAGCTCGGCTAACTTGACTTCAGACAAACACGAGATCAGATCAGGGTCAACTTTGTCAACACGCACTAAGAGGAGATAAATTAGGCATAACAGATGATGTATTCAAAACATGAAATCAGGGGGTTAGGTCACGTAATTCACGTTGACGCATTTGTTCTGTGTGTGTGTGTGTGTGTGTGTGTCGTTTGGAGGTGGTGTTTGTTGGAGCCCTGTGAATGCAACACGACAACATCTGCATTAGTCACTTCAGCTTTCTCCTCAGGCCTCTTTCCTCTGCCCCCTCCTAGTTCCCCCCTTCCCTCTCCACTCTCCTCTATCCTCCATCCTCTTCTCTCTTTTTTTCTCTCTTCTCTCCTCTCTACTCTGCCCTCTCCTCTCTATACTCCCTCCTCTCCTCTTCTCCTCCTCTCTCCTTTCTCCTCTTCTCCTCTCTCCTCTCCACTCCTCTCCTCTCCCCTCCTCCTCACTATTATTAAACTCATTATCCGATAGCATTAGCCACGGTTGTTGCTTCACTAACGCTAATCTGCTCCCGCTAGCGATCAGCAGAATGCTGAGCAAGGACCCTGTTTAAGATTAACACACCAACATATAGAAACGCACACGCACGCATAAACACACACAGTAAGAAACATCAGTTAGGTTAAGTGTTTATCTGTGTGCCTGTGTGTATATAAGGTATATCGCTTGTGTAGTATATAGTATTGATTTAGATATAGATATAGGTATATAGTTACAGCCACAGATATATAATTATATCGCTAGTAGATTATATAGACATAGCTGAATGTATAGTTATATATGTAGATGCATATATGGGTATATATATAGGCTGTAGCTGTAGATTTAGATGTAATCATAGAAATAGATGTTGATGTAGTTGAGGCTGTATAGGTAGATTGAGATGCATATGTAGATGTATATGTTGATGTAGATGTTAATTTAGCTGTAGCTGTATATGTAGATTGAGATGTAGATGTATATGTCTATGTTTATGTATGTAGCTGTGGCTGTATAGATTTAGCTGTAGATGTAGATGTAGCTGTAGCAGTTTATGTAGATGTAGCCATAGCTGTATGTAGGAGATGCTGTAGGTGTAGTTGTACATGCAGATGATGTTTGACTTGATACTGAGCCCAGTGACATGTTGAAACCCCTTCCCCACTGGGCTCCTTGCCTTCATTCTGCAGCACATCTGCAACAGAAGAGTGTGGAAACTAGACGGGCTATTCAGACAGATGCTGCCAAATGTTCCAAACGGATCTGTTTTCAGAGCGGCATTGAGCATGAGACTCACGTTAATGAACCTCTGCACGCCAGACCTCCACCTCGTTCCTGACCTCAATTTCCTTCTGTTTTACAAAAAGGCTCACAGCCTGTTCTGAAAACATTTCCAACTCACCCCTCAGCGCTCTTCCTCAGAGCCTTCGAATTTGAAAAAAACTGTTGGTGATAATAGCCTACACTATTACTACTACTGGGGACAGACGGTGTTGATAATAGCCTACACTATTACTACTAGGGACGGACGACATTGATAATAGCTTACACTATTATACATAAATACACTATACTGGAAGATTACTGAACGACCGCTACGATCGAATGGAAATATTAAGTGTTTTTTTTATTTAAAATACTAAATCTTTTTTCGATATAATCGTACGATGCTCAGCCCCATTCCCCGATGGAGCAGAGCGCACTGAGCTGACTGCAGCCACACCGTAGTGGTGAACATCGCTGTAGCACTGTGAGCTGAGGAGCACCATGTTAATGGATGGACATAAGCATGATGTCTGATAGAACTAATAGAAGTGTTGCGTTAAGGTGACCGAATTTTGCGCGTCAACACGTAGAATTTAGTGGTGTTAACCTGTAGGGTTCAGTGGTGTTAACCTGTAGGGTCGTGTTAACCTGTAGGGTCCAGTGGTGTTAACCTGTAGGGTGGTGTTAACCTAGGGCTGAACGATCTATCGTTTTCGACCGAAAATCGCGATCTCAAGCATCACGATTTTGGGATCGTCAAAGCTGCGGGGTTTTTTTCTTTTTTTTTTATTTTTTTTTTTTTTTTTTTTTTTTTTTTTTACAAAAGTGCAATTATTTTGATGCTGATGAGCCATTGAAGCAAGTTTACTTAAGAAAGAGGGCTCCCTTTTTATTTGACTTTTTTGGTTGTTGTTTCTTAGGTACTTGAATAAACAGTCTTGCATTTGAAATCTGTTGCCAGCAGTTTTCATTATTGCATTACCTTAATGGAATTCATTGGTTATATTAATTTATACTGAAACTTGATTTAAAGAAAATAAATCGTGGTTGAAATCGAAACCGCAATCTCTACCAGAAAAATCGCAATTTCAATTTTTTCTTAAAATCGTTCAGCCCTACTGTAGGGTCCTGTGGTGTTAACCTGTAGGGTCCAGTGGTGTTAACCTGTAGGGTCCAGTGGTGTTAACCTGTAGGGTCCAGTGGTGTTAACCTGTAGGGTTCAGTGGTGTTAACCTGTAGGGTCCAGTGGTGTTAACCTGTAGGGTGGTGTTAACCTGTAGGGTCCAGTGGTGTTAACCTGTAGGCTCCAGTAGTGTTAACCTGTAGGGTCCAGGGGTGTTAACCTGTAGGGTCCAGTGGTGTTAACCTGTAGGGTTGTGTTAACCTGTAGGGTTCAGTGGTGTTAACCTGTAGGGTCCAGTGGTGTTAACCTGTAGGGTCCAGTAGTATTAACCTGTAGGGTCCAGTGGTGTTAACCTGTAGGGTCCAGTGGTGTTAACCTGTAGGGTCCAGTGGTGTTAACCTGTAGGGTGGTGTTAACCTGTAGGGTTCAGTGGTGTTAACCTGTAGGGTCCAGTGGTGTTAACCTGTAGGGTCCAGTGGTGTTAACCTGTAGGGTCCAGTGGTGTTAACCTGTAGGGTGGTGTTAACCTGCAGGGTCCACTGGTGTTAACCTGTAGGGTCCAGTAGTGTTAACCTGTAGGGTCCAGGGGTGTTAACCTGTAGGGTCCAGTGGTGTTAACCTGTAGGGTCCAGTGGTGTTAACCTTTAGGGTGGTGTTAACCTGTAGGGTTCAGTGGTGTTAACCTGTAGGGTCCAGTGGTGTTAACCTGTAGGGTCCAGTGGTGTTAACCTGTAGGGTGGTGTTAACCTGTAGGGTTCAGTGTTGTTAACCTCTAGGGTCGTGCCGTGACGGTCGTTCCAGATTAAAGTTAGTTAATCAAGGAATGCCGACTCAAAAGCCAACGATGTTACCATGGTCCCTGAGGGGCTGGCCCGGTCTGGGACGGAATGTCCCGAACATGATGATCATTCACCAGCAGGTCAATTATTCCTCTGGTGGCCCGATGCTCTTTTATTTATATTCATTCTGTTATGATTGGGATAAGGATTAGATCCGGATTATTCCGAAACCTTGGCAGCCCAGTGATGAATGTTTCAGGGCCCTTCTGCTGCTGGCAGACACACTGAAACCTCTGAACAGGCGGCGCTTTGAGCGCACAAAACAAATGTGCACGCAAGCAGAAGATTGTGGCGGTCTGGTCTGGGACAAAATGCCAGAGTTGATTTTGATCCCAGTCCATCCCTGGCTGTAGCTGCAGATGGAGCTGGAGCTGTAGATGAAGATCTCTACGCAGCTATAGTTATGTGACGGCGTACATGGCAGTCTGGGGTTATCTTCATCTGGGAGGTTATTCTCTCTCGCTGTTGAGCACTGCCCTTGTAACCTCTCTCTCTCTCTCTCTCTCTCTCTCTCTCTCTCTCTCTCTCTGTCCCTCTCTCTCTCTCTCTCTCTCTCTCTCTCTCTCTCTCTCTCTCTCTCTCTCTCTCTCTCTCTCTCTCTCTCTCTCTCTCTCTCTCTCTCTCTCTCTCTCTCTCTCTCCCTCTCTCTCTCTCTCCCCCAGGTCCTCTGAGACTGTCCCTCGCCCCTCTGGGTTCTGTGAGCGTCCATCTGGGGGACTCCGCCCTGCTGCTGTGTGATGTGTTGCCAGGCGACGACTCCACCCCCGTCGCCCTCCCAGCCCCCACCCTGGTCTACCGCTGGCAGAGGAACCACCAGGACCTCGTCCCCGCCTCCTCCTCCTCCTCCTCCTCCTCCTCCTCGTCCTGGGCCCCTGGGAGCCGCGTGGTGGTGCTCCCGTCGGGGGCCCTCCAGCTGAGCGGGGTCCAGCCCTCGGACTCCGCCACGTACCGATGCCTCGCCCACAACGCCGCCGGCGGGCGCACCGGCACCGACGTGGAGCTCCGCCTCCTGCCCGGTACCTCCCTTCAGCAGATCAATACTACCAATCAGTCTGTGGATCGATCAGTAGATCGATGCACCTAATCAATCAGGTGGTCCTACGATCGGTTATTAATGTAGACCCTTTTCAATCAGTAGGCCAATTGATTTTGATCATCAATACACCTAGTCAATCAATCAAGCCATCTAACTAAGCCAATATACCTAATCAATCAGTTTTCCATCGATCGATTAATCATCACACCTAATCAATAAGATGCACCATCTATCAATAAGTCAATACACCTGATCAATCAGTTGCACCATAGATCGGTTAATCAATATAATGAATAAAACAATCAACCAATTCATTTAATAGATCAAATTATTAATCGATCAGTCAATGAAAACCATTCATCTGTTCAACAATCAGTTGGTCAATTGAATCAATAAAACCAATGAATCAGTCCTTCTACTTAATAATGAATCTGCTGACCCTCATTCACCTGCTCCTCGTACTGACGCGGTCCTGAAGACCTCCGTTCATCTGAAACATGCCAGCTGCTCACCTTCCACCCAGTGGAAGGGTTGCCAGATTGGGCCAGATTGGGCCATTTGGGCGGGAAATCTGTCCCAATCTGGCAACTTTCTCCACCGGAGCTGAATGAGCAGCTGGCCTTCACCTGTTACTAGTGATAGAAGAGAGAGATCAAGAAATGACAATAGAGTCATCATGTTTGGTCTTATCGGTCTCCAATCTTCCTAATAGCTATATCTAAAAAGATATATGGGTATCTAGAAAGATATATGTATCTATAGATAGTGTATAGATGATTTGTAGTTATCTATATATATATTAATAGATATATTGATATAGATACATAGATATAAATAGGGTTATCTATGCGTTCATAGCTTTACATGTTACTCAGTGACTGGTTGGTATGAGCGTATGTTAATAGTTTCCTCCTTCCCTCCAGAGCCTGGAGCCCCCAGGGCGCTGCGCTTCCTCCAGCGGCCCACCAGGGCCTCTCCGCTCCTGGGGAGCGACCTGGTGCTGGAGTGCTCCGCCTCCGGGTACCCGCCCGCACACTACCTCTGGAGGAGGGGAGACGAGGTCATCACCAGCAGGTCTGTCTGACCGTCTGTCTGACCGTCTGTCTGACCGTCTATCTGTCTGTCTGACCGTCTGTCTGACCGTCTGTCTGACCGTCTGTCTGACCGTCTATCTGTCTGTCTGTCTGACCGTCTGTCTGACCGTCTGTCTGACCGTCTGATCATCTGTCTGTCTGTCTGTCTGTCGTCTGTCTGTCTGTATGACCATCTGTCTGACCGTCTGTCTGTCTGTCTGTCTGTCTGTCTGTCTGTCTGTCTGTCTGTCTGTCTGTCTGTCTATTTCTGTCTGTCTATGTCTGTCTGTCTGTCTGTCTGTCTGTCTGTCTGTCTGTCAATCTGACTTTAATCTAAGAATTCTTAGAATAAAGTCAAACCTCAGAACTCTAAAAACAATCTCATGTGGCCCTAATGCTCTTCCGTCTACGGCCCTCTCTAACACTTCCTCGTTCAGCGTGTGGTTCCCGTCCTTTATGTCCCAGAGTGACTCTCACTGACCTTGGTTCCTTACAGGTGGCCACCTGTTCCTTACAGGTGGCCACCTGTAAGGAACTCCCCTTCGTTAGACTTTGAGATTCAGCCTGTGAGATTTAAATCAGAATTCTGACTTTAATCTCAAAATTCAGTGAATAAAATTAGAATTCTGTGAACATTGTTAGAGAAATCTAACAATGTGGTCTTGACAAATATACATGATTTATTTATATATATGTGTGTGTAAATGGTATAATTATATCTACGGGTATCTCTCTCAGCTCTAAGAAGTACTCGCTGCTCGGGGGCAGTAACCTGCTCATTAGCAGCGTAAGCAACGATGACTCGGGATCCTACACCTGCGTGGCTGCCAACAAGAACGACAACGTCTCTGCTTCCTGTGAGCTGTCCGTGCTAGGTAAGCTAAACATGCTAGCTTCACAGACTAGCCACACAGGCTAGCTACAAGAGCTACTTAGCCAAGATTGCTAAACATGCTACCGCAAACGAAAGGTTGCTGGTTCGATCCCCAGCACCTCTCCTCAGATGTAAAGGTCTCTATGAGCAAGATCCTAGACATTAAAAACAAAAGATTCTGCAACCATGGTGGCTGCTGCCGTGAAAATGCAGAACATAGATGTACAGTATATTCCGCTACCTCCCATTTTTCCTCTTCAGCACACCTATCCCTCTTTTTCGCTTTTCTCCTCTCCCAAGCTTTGTTCTTTTCAATCTCCCCTCCTCTTCTTTCCTCACTACTCTTTCCTCTTTTTCATAACTAGTTCTCCTCTCCCCCTCCTCATGGATTATCTTCTCACAACCGTTGTTTCTTCATTCTCCTCTCCTCTTCTTCTTTCCTCTCCTCTCTCCCCTCTCCTCTCTCCTCTCTTCACTTATAATTTTCTCTTCTCTCACCTTTTCTCCTCACTCCGTCCTTCTTCCCTCTCATGTCTCTCCCCTCCCCTCTTCTTTTCTTTCTCCTCCTCTCTCCTCACTCCTTTCCTCTTTCCTCTTTCCTCTCTTCTCTCCTCGCCTTTCCCCTCCCCTCTCCTCCTCTCCTCTACTCCTTTCCTCTCTCCTGTCTCCCCTCCCCTCTCCTTCTCTCCTCCTCTTTATGTAATTATCTGGGCTGATCGAGTTAAGCCAGACTCTTTGGGGAACCCTGTCGCAGGGCGTGCTAATGCTAATGACGTGCTAATGGATTTTTACTTACTGCATGTCATTCTTTTTTTATTCCTCCGGAGGGAATGCTTTTATTAAGAGCTAACTCGTTTGTAGCGTAGCCAGAAAAAGCCTGGGGCGTAGTCCCCTCCGAGCCTTCTCTCTGCATTACTCTGACACTAGCTGCTAACCGTAGCTATGTTTAGCTAGCCTTCCGGCCTAGCTATTTTGTACTGGCCTGCTAGCGTAGCTGCGTTTAACTTGCCGGCTAAGCATGGCTTTGTTTAACTAGCCTGCTAGCAAAGCTATGTCTAACTAGCCGCTATGCTTGGATTTGTTCAACTAGCCTGCTAGAAAACCTATGTTTAACTAGCCACTAACCATTACTATGTTTGACTAGCCTGCAACCTCCACATCTGGTATTAACCTTGAAACTGAACTTGAACTGGAATGGTGCTGCTTTTAGTTTTCTAATTTGAATTTATCAGATTGCTCCTTTTTTGAAAAGCCAGTTCTTCTGTTCTGGAAATCCGGCCATTTAACTAACTACATAACCAACAATCCTTGCTAGCTAACTAACTGAAAGTCCAAACAACTAACTGAAAGACTGTTTGAGTTAATTAGAATTAAGGGGAGGTAAACCCCACAAACAACACACCCCCCTAACCGTAAGCCCCCTAAAGGTCTTAAAGTGTAAGTGAACCCACTGTTTCAGCTGGAATACCAACACATTGGTTATCCAAGATTTGCAAAAACATAGGATTTACCTCCTGTTTTCTCTCCATTACGGTCTTATTTTAGTAACAGTGACAAAATGGCATAGATTTCTATGTTGACTATCTAAAAAAAAACACTTAGGAAGAAAAATGGTTCACTGGTTCTCTAAATGAGAAACTGCCCAAACGCAGAGCGAAGAGCGCTGAGCTGGGGCCAGAAGAGGGGTCCTCCTCCAGGTACATTAGGAGGGTGTACAGTGGGAGGGTATGTAATAGGGGCTGTAATGGCCTGACATA
>NC_044066.1:4356000-4358500 GCF_902167405.1 Gadus morhua | reverse complement strand
CACCCTCTCTCTCCCCCGCTCTTACCACCTCTTCACCTCTGCTTGATTCGTATCGCTCCTCTCCTCCTCCTCCTCCTCCTCCTCCTCCTCTCCTCCTCCTCTTCCTCCTCCTCCTCCTCCTCCTCCTCCTCCCCCTCCTCTCCTCTCCTCCTCCTCCTCCTCCTCCTCCTCCTCCTCTCCTCTCCTCTCCTCCTCTTCCTCCTCCTCTCCTCTCCTCCTCTCCTCCTCCTCCTCCTCCTCCTCCTCCTCCTCCTCCTTCTCCTCTCCTCTTCCTCCTCCTCCTCTCCTCCTCATCCTCCTCCTCCTCCTCTCCTCCTCTCCTCCTCCTCCTCTCCTTTCCTCTCCTCCTCCTCCTCCTCCTCCTCCTCCTCCTCTCCTTTCCTCTCCTCCTCCTCCTCCTCCTCTCCTCCTCCTCTCCTCTCCTCCTCTCCACCTGTCCTTCTCCTCTCCTCCTCTCCTCCTCTCCTCTCCCATCCTCTCCCTTCCTCCTCTCCTCCTCTCCTTTCTACCTGTCCTTCTCCTCTCCTCCTCTCCTCTCCTCTCCTCCTCTCCTCTCTTCTCCTGTCCTCTCCTCTCCTCTCTACCTGTCCCCTTCTCCTCTGCTCGCTCTGTCTCTTCCTGATTGTTGCTTTGTGAATTTATTTTGTGTGGGTTTGTTTTTCTATTTTTGTTTGCAAATCGACACCCCTTCCCCTCCCTCCCATCCCCTGCCTCCCCCCTCACCACCCATCCCTCCCTTGCTTCCTCACCCTCCACCCCTCCCTTCCTCCCCTCCCCTCAACCCTCCCCTAACCCATCCTTCCCCTCCTCCCCGCCCTCCCTTAACGACACACTATTTAAAAAACAGAAGCCACTCCCACTCCTCTCCCGAGCCTCACCCCCCCCTCCCATGCTCCTCCCCCACAGCTGCCCTCTGCCCCCCCCCCCTCCTCCTCCTCCTCCTCCTCCTCCTCCTCCCTCCCAGTGACTCCCTCTCCTCCCTCCTCTCCAGTGGCCCCGGGCCCCGGCGCCCCCCTCCCCTCGGCCCCCCGCCTCCTCTCCCCCCTGCTGGTGTCCAGCCGTGTGGTGCGGCTGGGCTGGAAGGCCCCCGCCCAGCAGGAGGGGGTCCACACCTACGCTGTCTTCTACTCTCAGGAGGGCGTCCCCAGGTCAGTACCTAGTGCGGAGGAGCGCCCTGGGGCCTCTCCACCACAACAGAGGAGGCTGCCGCTGCTGGGGCTCCGTGGCTGTGGTTGGTTATACGTCCATCCGATGGTGTAAAGATGCACTTTGGTCTCCGCCCGTCGGTGACGGTGTACTCGCAGTTGGAAAGTCGTCTGAGGCAGCAGTAGCTCAGGCGGTTGAGCCGGTTCACTTGTAACCGGAAGGTCGCAGGTTCAATCCCCGGCTCCTGCCAGCTGAGTGTGGAGGTGTCCCTGAGCGAGACGCCTCGCCCTGACTGCTCCTGACGGGCCGGCTGTCGCCCTGAGGGGTCGACTCCGCCGTCGGGGTGTCAATGTGTGAATGAATGGTTGGAGGTCTCTTTGGGTAAAAGCGTCCGCTAAATCCCCCAAATGTACGTTTGAATGTCCGGCCGCTGAACCCTGACTGAACCCGGCCCTCCTGTGACAGGGAGCGCTGGGTCAACGTGACGGAGGTGGGCAGTCTGGAGGTCAGTGTGTCCAATCTGAAGCCGGAGCAGAGCTACACCTTCAGGGTGCTGGCCTACAACCAGGCCGGGGCGGGGCCTAGCTCCACCCCCCTCAGAGTCACCACCCAGCCAGACCGTGAGACCCCACACACACATCACACACACACACATCACACACACATCACACACACATATCACACACATCACACACACACACATCACACACACACATATCACACACACATATCACACACACACATGTCACACAAACACACATATCACACGCACACATATCACACATATCACACACAAACATCAAACACACACATATCACGCATACATATTTATCACACACGCACACAAACACACATATCACACACACACATGTCACACACACACGTCACACAAACACATATTACACACACACACGTCACACACACACACACACACACACACACACACACACACAAATCACACACACACACACACACATATCTGCAGTGCACAGACTGAATATCTACAGTATTCAAATTGTAGATAATAATAACAGTATGTATGTACTGTATAGCTACAATATATATATTCTCTCTCTACAGTCCAAGTGCCCACCCAGGTGGAGGCCCTGAGGGCGGAGCCTCTGTCCTCCACCTCCATCCAGGTGAGCTGGGCTCCTCCCACCCAGCCCAACGGACCAATTCTGGCCTATCGGCTGCTGTGGGCGGAGCTGCCGTCGGGGAAGGAGCAGGTACTCTTATTTTTATAGATACACTAGGCACCGACACCTGGTTAAGGGCTATAATCCCTGTGTAGCTCAGTAGGTAGGAGAGGCACTATCACTACAGGGTTAGGGGTACAATACCCTGTGTAGCT
>NC_044066.1:4333500-4351000 GCF_902167405.1 Gadus morhua | reverse complement strand
TGTGCATTTCATGAACCAAAAGGCCCTTGCCTTGCAGTTGGGTGTTTAGTTCATTCATCAGTGCAGTCACACAAATAGCAAATGAAAAAAATCTGCCATCCCGCCCTCATCTGAGAGCTCTGGGATGTCTTTGCATTTCTTCTCACAAAACTCTTGAATCTCTGCTTTCAGGTCCCAAACTCTTTTTAGCACTTTGCCAAGGCTGAGCCATCTGACAGCTGTGTGGTAGTCGATGTTATGCTCAGTCTCATGCTCCTCAAGTGTGACAAATTGTCTATGATTCAATGCCCGTGCCCTGATGAAGTTTTAGCAACAACATCAATAACATAGCTAATTTTTAGAACTGACTTTCACAACACATGTTGGTGTATGATAAAATGCATGAGGTAAAATTAGACAATACGTTTACTTTTTAATTTCCAATTAACCTTACACGGGCCGGACAAAAGTCAACCAAAGGGCCGTATGTTGCCCGGGGGCCGTACAATGCCCAGGTCTGCCTTAGATACTACACCGTCGAGAACCTGGGTGAGACTAGGGATCGACCGATATATCGGTCGGCCGATATTATCGGCCGATATTCGCGTTTTTTACGTGTATCGGTATCGGCCGATACGCGGCTGATTTTCGCCGATATTTCTTCGCTTTTTTTTTTTTTTTTTTTTTTTTTTTTACTTGTTCTACCTCACCTGTTTTTAATATTTGTTAAATATTGCTCATCTAATTTTTCTTACTTGTTTTACCTCACCTGTTTTTACTATTTGTTAAATATTGTTTTTTATATTGAAGTTCAATAAATGTTCCCTTTTTTAAATTGAGACTTGTAACATTTGTTATCAGTGTAATTTTTATGATTGAGGGAGCAAAAGCAGTATCGGCTCTAAATATCGGCTCTAAATATCGGTATCGGCGTATCGGAGTATCGGCTAAGGCTGATGAAAAAATATCGGTATCGTATCGGCCCTAAAAAATCTGTATCGGTCGATCCCTAGGTGAGACCAGAGAACTCATAACTTAACTACTACACCATCGAGAACCTGGGTGAGACCAGAGAACTCATAACTTAGCTACTACATCATCTAGAGCCTGGGGGAGACATGGAATACTTGTACAGTCTGTATGCATGGAATGTATACAGACGGTACAAGGAATATTGTCCATTGAATATTTATAGATTTATATATACATTTACATATTACATTAAAGGATAACCGTGTTAACCATGAGTAGCTATACAAGGTTTCTGCTGACAGCTTTAATGCTATGAGTGGTTACCGTGGTTACTACCAGTTAACTTTTATATAACCAAACGTATATAACCTATAATATGTGTTGTGTTGCAGAGCCCAGCTCCCACTACGTCATCTCTCTGAAGGCCTTCAACAACGCCGGCCAAGGAGTCCCCCTGTACGAGAGCGCTGTCACCAGGTCTCTCTCTGGTAGGTCCACCCTGACCCCTGACCCTGACCCCTGACCCTTGGTCCTAACCTCTTATCTCTAGACTCTAAGCACTAGACCCTGAGCCCTAGACCCTGACTCTAGGCTCCTAGACCCTGATCTTAGCACTACCCTTACCCTTGACCCTAACCCTTACCTTAGACTCTAACCCCGAGACCCTAACCTTTACCCTAACCCTTACCATAGACCCTATCCCTAGACCATAACCTTTACCCTTAACTCTATCCCTTAGACCCTAACCTTTACCCTTAACCCTTACCGTAGACCCTAACCCCTAGACCCTAACCTTTACCCTTAACCCTAAAATTTGAGTCTGGGCATGTGTATTGGTTTCATCATTATATCGTATAATATAGGGTTAGGGTTTAGCCCAACCTGCTAATACTCTGTGCCAGGGGTCGGTAACCCTAGGCATGCGTGCCACCACTGGCAAAGCATTTTTTTTATCACAAAATTTTACCGCACAATGCGGCAGCATAATCATTACTACCAAATTATTTTTTTGCACTTTATTCTGTTTTGGGCATTTTCTCCCAGTGCAAATATGTTTAAATTAATTACAGAAAGCAGTGTTCTGAAATGAGATAAATTAATAGTTTTTAAACCTATGTTGTGAGTAACAGAGAAGAAAATATTTAAAATATTGTTGCAAGGGGCCTGTATGCATCGCCTTCACATGGTTTTGCAAAGCTGTACATGTCTTAAAGATATTGATGTGGATGTTTCCAATATTCTCATATATTCTCGGTTTTTACATTTCTCACAGTGCAAATATGTTTTTGAATGAGTTTCTGAAAATGGTGTTTTAAGATTGGACATCTGGAAGTAATTATAATTTGTAAGCCCATGTTGCAAATATAACAACCAAAAATGATTGTGGACTATATGGAAATAATACACTTCCAGGTCTTCTGGAAATATTTTTGGTCGCTGTGTCATAATTCAGCTTAATTTTTAATATATTGTTGCTTAAGGCACACTCATTAACGAGAAAAAATGTCAAACTGGCACTGCATGTTGAAAAGGTGGCTGACCCCTGCTCTGTGCCGTCAGAGGCTGTGGTTTGTGTCAGTGTCTGATACCTGAACTCCTTTTGCTTCACATGCTGGCATCACCTGTCTAACAAACAACACGGCTCTCTATTCATAGCTATCTAAATACAGGTCATTACAAGCAATTATTAATGTTGCTACCGGCAACAGAATAACTAATGGCAAATAATGATGCTAATGGGTTCTACTAAAACTTAATCTTAAAAAGGATTACAAACATGAACAAATATAATATATAATATATATATATTATATAACTGTAGAATTATAGCATGTGGAACTAGGGCAAGCTCTTTTCCAGTTGTCTGACCTTTTGTCCTTTCTCTTTCCTCTCCATTTCTGTTGTACTTCTCCTTTCATCTGTTCATCTGATTATCCCCATGATGCAACTCCCATGATGTGTGCGTGCGTGTTTTTGTATGTGAACACCCATATTATTTTCAATCATGTGACATGTATATATATATAAAAATACATATATATATATATATATATATATATATATATATATATATATACATATATATATATAATTTTTATTTAATTTATATATATTTACCCATGTACTGAATCATGGATCTCGTCAACACGCACAAACAAAACGTTGGTTACGTCCCCATAAACACCAAACACACCCTGAATGTCCTCATAAACACAAACATACCCATGTCTCACCACACTTCCCTCACATCCCGCACACATACCTCTTCCACCGTCCCCTCCCCCCAGACCCCCTAGACCCCCTGGATGTGGTCGGTGTCGACGACGACCTCTTACACCCCTTTGACAAATACCCGAACCCTGTCACAGAATCCTCTTCCTCGCCCAACTCCATGATCCCGCCGGTGGGGGTCCAGGCTGCGGCGGTGTCTCCGGACGCCGTCCGCGTGTCCTGGGCCGACAACGCCCTCAGTCGTAACGCCAAGTCGGTCGAGGTGCGCTTTTACTCCGTCAAGTGGAAGACCAGCTACTCTTCCAGTGGAAAGTACAAGGTATGGTCTGTCTTGTCGAGCTAGCTAGATGGCAGCTAAAAAATATTATGTGTCGGTCTGCCAGCTAGCTAATGCGTATTGAGTGAAGACTGCTTTGTATGTGTTAAATGAGGACCAGTTTGTGAAGCATAAAATTATAAAGCTTTGTAAATGTATAGTGAGTAACAGTGTGTAGACTGTAAAATTAGGGCTGCTTTGTAAAGTCTAAAGTGAGGACCAATGTGTAGAGTGTATAGTATTAATTGAGGACCGGTGACTGTCAAATGAAAACTGGTTGGGACCTTTGGTGCATTTTTAAAGTGAGGAAATAAGTAAAGTGAGGACTCTTGTGTTTGTGTTTTCTGGCAGTCTGCTGATACCACCGCGTTGACCCACACTGTAACAGGCCTAAAGCCCAACACCATGTACGACTTTGCAGTCATGGTAACCAAGGGTCGAAAGTCAAGTACCTGGAGTATGACGGCACATGCCACCACCTACGAAGCCGGTACAGACACACACACGCACACACATGTACAGACTCACACACTAATCACATCAGCACTGCTACAAAATAATGATTATTGGGTTTATTGCATGAAATAAAAAAGCTAACTGTGGCCTTTTATTTTGATGACATGTTGCTCCTAGCACTACCCCTAAAGATTATATTTTAGTGCTGTCTCTCCTAACTCCGCCCCTGAGACTTTTATTGTGTTGATGGGTAGCTCATAGCTCCGCCTCTAAGATTTATATTGTTCTGCTGTGTAGCTTCTACCTCCCCTCCAAGACTTTATTGTGGTGATTTGTAGCTCCTAACTCCGCCCCTCAGACTTTTATTGTGGTGCTGTGTAGCTCCTAGCTCCGCCCCTAAGGACCTGACAGTGATCAGCCGCGAGGGGAGACCGAGGGCCGTGCTCATCAGCTGGCAGCCCCCCCTGGAGGCAAACGGGAGGATTACAGGTACACACACATACACGCACGCACACACACACACGTATGTATATGTGGCTCAGGTACAGCTCTATGTTTGAACTTCTAGAACAGATCTACGTTTGTAGTTCTATTCCTGAGCTACATTTATAGTTATTGTATAGATGGTATGCTTTGATAGGTACTAGAAATACTCTTGTAGTTCTAGTCACTTGATTGTATTCTTAATATTTTATGTTGATACTGTTTTTTCATTGTATTTTATTTCATATTTTATAGTTATATTTCTAGTTTATATGAATGACAATGTCTACCCTCACCTTGTTGCAAGAATGTCCTTATCCAGAATTAACCTAAATGACCTTCAATTAACCTGAAGGAACGTGTGTTCTACCATATTTTAATAAGTGAACCACAATGACTTTAAAGTTGCCGCGAGGTACAACGCAAAATAAGAAATAAACACACTCAGACTCAACAGCGTAGAGGAATCTCATGCTTTTTAGAAAGTTTTTAGAAAACCTTTTTGAGAGCTGGAGTTTAGAGAGAGTCGGAACAGGGAGGGCTGAGCTACCATATGGCGCGTTTCCACTGCAGGGTGCGGGACGGTTCGGTTCGCAAAGGTGCGGTACGGATTGCGTTTCCACTGCCAAAAGTGGGCGTGACCCGGACTGAGCTGTACTCGTTTTGCCCTCGTCTTCAGTACTCCTCCGTTGGGGTACTGAGACGCCTGAAAGGGTGCCGGAAAATTCGAGCTATATACCCCCTCCGTTGATTGGTCGACAGAATCGTCACTTCCGGGCGACGTGGGGATAAAAACAAACAAACAGTAGCCTCGAGGTATTATTCTTTACAATGAACGTGTCGCGTAAAACGCTTGCTGGGGCGAACAAGGAGGTGGAGACGTTCCTCTGCATTCTTGGGGAGGAAGACGTGCAGAGGGAGCTTGATGGAGCAGTGAGGAACGGTTTAATGTGTCGCGTTCAACTTTTCCATTGTTTTTATTGAGCTGGCTACACTGTGTCGCGCTGCTATGATGTCACGATGTTTACGTAGCTGCCGCGGCGATCGACATCCGGCCTACCATAAGGGGTACTGTCGGCGGTGGAAACGCGACCTCGGAACTGAGCTTGGCTATACCGCCCCCTCCCTACTGGACTGAGGCGAACCGAACCGTACCGCACCCTGCAGTGGAAACGCGGCAATATTGTACCTTTGATGTGGAATCAAATGAGAAAATGGTGACACTGCTGCCCTCTGCAGGCTACACCCTGTATTACACCCTGGACAAGAACACGCCCATCGATGAGTGGGTGATGGAGACCCTGGGTGGAGACCGGCTCACCCACCAGGTTCTGGAGCTCAGCCTGGACTCCAGCTACTACTTCAGGGTCCAGGCCAAGAACACCAAGGGCCTGGGGCCCCTCTCAGAGCCTGTGAACTTCAGGACCGCCAAGGGTAGGGGCCTACCAATTAATATACATATTTATTAACATCTTAATATACACTTCATGACCACCAGGGGAAGTCCTGGGTATATATTTTTATATATATATATATATATATATATATATATATATATATATATATATATATATATATATATAATATATAAGTGTACATTTATATATATATACGTATACAGGGCTTTAAATGTATATAAAGTGACGGATGGTTGTGATTTTGGGTGGGTTGGCTAACGAATGCATTGTATTTATCAATACTTCACAGGGCTCCAGACGCCATGAGGTCACCTTTATATCTCTGTAAATAACTTTCATATAATGTGAATGATTTTTAAACAAGAATAAGGTGTAGAGAAATGAGTGTCTTTATTTGAAGCACAATTATAAATAAAAAGAAAAATAAGGTGTTTAAAGTGCTTCACTGAGCTGAAATCGAACATTTCAAACTAAAACATTCAGCAAAACTTTGTGCTTAAAGAATTAAACAATTAAAATGTTGACCGGTCTCCCTTGGCGCAAAAGCGGCTATAGACGATCACACTCTTTGGTAGAGACGTCTGTGTCGCCGTCAATCATGAAGGACATGCAGGCCTAGGCTATGTGGCGTTTCCGACGTCCGCAATATTTTGCTTTAAGGTGTCGCCTATTCCCGCAATGAATTGTGCACATGCCATCTCATTGCTATACGTTGGGTTGACGTTTAATCCATTTTTCTTCATGAGAATAATTTCGGAATAAATTTGGTGAATGGCAACTCCTCTTTGGCAATGTTGTATGCAACATTAAATTTGATCATTTCCGATTCCTTAGAGAACCTTATTGTTACTGCCTGTCGCTGAAATGCAGCTGGGAGAGGGGCCACTTTCTCTACACACTTGTCACGTCATGTTGGGTTATTTAGACATATGCTTTTTTAATGTTTCGATACGAAACATTGTTGACCCGCTTACAAATGCACAATTACCGCCCATATTCTGACCGCACTCCTGACAGTAAAAGCAGTGCGTTCCGTAATGCACTGCGTAATAATAAAATGTTAGATAGATGAGTCAGCATTTAATTAATTTGTGTGACAGAAACAACAACATTTCATGGATACATTTAAAATTTGTTCATTTATAAATAAATAAATAAATTATGATACAAAAATGTTTAAAAACACTACACATACGCCATACTGCACTTGCGCTACTGTGGTGTGATTGGTCGAAGGTCACTGTACTCAAGCTACTGTGCTAAATCCAAGGTCAGCCTTTGGGCTAAACTAATTTAGCCCAAATGGGAAGCATATGAAGGGGGCGTGTCAGGGCACCTGTCAATCAAACGTCAATGGAAGCTTACGCTACTATGCTTGGGCTAAATGAAATTAGCCCAAATGGGGGCGTGTCAAGACACCTGTCAATCACAATGAAATGGCCGCTTACGCTACTGTGCTTGGGCTGAATGACTTTAGCCCAAAAGGGAAGCATATGAAGGGGGCGTGTCACGATGCCTGTCAATCAAAATTGAATGGAAGCGCTACTCCGCTTGGGCTGAATACATTTAGCCCATTCACAGGAAAAAAAACAAGATATATCATATATCCTGGGTTTTTCTGTCACTTTTTGGCGGTGCTGCTGCTTTAGGTTCTACCAAAATATAAAACAATATGTTCTAAGGTTTTTAATAATATTTTTTCATTTTTAATGTAAAAGGTAGGGAGGACTTAGCCCTGTTAGCCCATTTATACCAGCCGTCCCTGTGTATATATATATATATTATATATATGTGCATATATATATGTATATATATATATATGCATATATATATATATATATATATACATATATACATATATATGTATACATATATAAATGTATATAAATGTATACATATAAATATACGCATAAGATACACTAGGTGTTGGCTGCTAAATATACATAGCCTATATATGCTATATGCTATATGTTATTTAATATTTATGTATTCATATTTATGTTATTTTTATATTTATGTTATTATCGAAAAACAATAACCTGAGACATCAATGAATATTCTGTTGAGTATGTCGGCCTCATTTATTTCTGTCTGTCTGACTGTCTGATGGTCTCTGTGCCTGTCGTCTATCTGTCTGTCCGACGGCCTGTTTGCCTGTCTGTCTGCGTGTCTGTCTCTCTGTCTGTCTGTCTTTCACAGTGGAGCACCCAGATAAGATGGCCAATGATCAAGGTTGGTTGATGAATTAGAAATCTATATATGATCATAATAATAATACAGTTATATATATATTATATATTTCAATAATTGATAATAACTACAATTTACTACACAATAAGAGATTCGATTATTAAGACATTATTATGGTAGATAGATATAATAATAGTTGTTATTATATAATATTATTGTTATTTTTATTAATATTATTAATATCATGAATAGATATTTATGATGTATTTATTATGATCTATAAATTATTCAATATTTTATGTTATTAATGATCTGTGTTTTTCTGTTGTTGTTTCAGGCCGGGGGGGAGACCACGCCTACTGGCCCCCTGATGGAAACCTGATTGACCACAGCAGCATTAATGGTAAGACAAGCCCCTCCTCAAGACTCACCCACATACTGAGCTAACTCAATGACTGGCCAAACAACTCAATGACGGGTCAACTTATTAAATGACTGGTCACCTAACTAAATGACTGGCCAACTAACTGAATTACTGGCCAACTAACAGAATTACCGGTCAACTTACTGAATTACTAGCCAACTAACTGACTTACTGGCCTACTAACTAGCGACTATGTACTTTATGACTGGTAGTCATGGCTGATCCAGCAGTCCTGTTATGATGCAGCAGACACGATGTGGTCAGACCAGACTCTGGCTGGAAGAGAAGGAACTGCAAGAGCCAGAGCTACGCCTTGTTCACATTTAGTCACAGATACGTTCTAGCCAAGATAACTAATGCTCTAATTCACTGAGTATATAGAGGGCCGACTGTGCTGATTTGAAGACACGGCTGGCAGAGTTTGTGTTGGCGAATTACGTGCTTGCCGATCCCCGTCTCCAACAACATGAACAATGAAATAAATATGAGCAAAAGAAAGTGAAACCCAGATCTGAGCTACAACCAGACTTTAGCTCTAAAAAACTGAATTTAGATTCATATCTTGAGACTGATTTGTGAGGCTACTGGATGACTTACTGAATGAATAGTTTACCGACAGGAAAAGAAACAAAGAGAGTCACTGAGTCCCTCCCCTGTGTGTTCTAGGCCCTCCCATTGGCCAGATGCGTCCGCCCCATGGAGGCAGTGCCACGCCCCAACACAACGCCAACATGCTGGTGGTCGTCGTGGTTTCTGTGGGAGCGGTTGCCATGGTGATGGTGGTGGTGGTCGCACTAATATGCACCCGCCGCTCCTCCCACCAGCAGCGGAAGTAAGGAAATCACTCTGTCACTCTGTCACTGTCACTCTATCAGTCCATCAATCAATCTCTCACTCTGTCACTCTGTCACTGTCACTCTATCAGTCTACCAGTGTATGTGAGTGTGTGTAGCAGTAACAATCTGTGAGTGTGTGTAGCAGTGCATTGGCTGCAGTAACCGTGTGTGCGTGTGTGTGTGTGTGTGTGTGTGTTAGGAAGCGAGCCACCCACCACAGTGCCGGGGGTAAGAGGAAGGGCAGCCAGAAGGAGCTGCGGCCCCCCGACCTGTGGATCCACCACGAGGAGATGGAGATGAAGGCCCTGGAGAAGGGCAGTGCGGGGGCGGGGCCAGGCTCCCTGGGCGGAGGGGAGGGCGGGGCCTCTGGGTGTGACACGCCCCTCCAGCACATCCAGGACCTCCCACACGTAGCTCACAGCCAATCAGAGAGCCAGATTGGGAGCAAGAGCAGCCACTCTGGTAAATACATCATATATAATGTGTATATATATATATTATTATAAGTTTTATACTCTGTGTATATCTATATATTGTTACGTATTTTAAGAACATAAGCTGCCTCCACATAGCCTCTAGGAAGCAGATTCAAACACACAAGCTGCATTACCCTCACATAGCCACTAGGAAGCAGGATCGAACACTTAAGCTGCAATAACTACTTTAGCCACAGATGGCAGCACCTTTAGACAGGGGCGGAGCCATTACGTCACCCCGACCACGCCCACTACATAGGCCACGCCCACCTTTTGCTCCATAGTTACCATACCGAAATACTTTAACAAATAGTAAGTAACTTAAAAAGATATCCGGATTCTACCACTTTCCTTGTAGAATGCTGCAATATATATACACAGTATCATCAGAGGGTCCACATACTGAGTGAGTGTGTGTGTTCCCAGGAGCCGAGGGGGACGACGGCTCCAGCAGTATCTCTACTCTAGACCGCCCCATGGGGGCCCGGAGGCCCACCAGAGGGAAGATGATCCCCATGGACGCCCAGCCGGCCAACACCTGTGAGTACCACACTGCACAGTGTGCACACCCCCTGTAAGGACTACACTACCCAGCATGCACCGCGGTTCAATACCTGCCCTAAAGACTGGTCTACTCAGGAAGGACCACAGTTTCACACCTTTATGGACCCTAACTGGGTTGAGTGCCTCAGTGTTTGACATTGTGTTGTCTTCTCCAGCGGTGGTGAGTGCCATCCCAGTCCCCTCTCTGGAGGGTCAGTACCCGGGCTTCTCCCACGGGCAGTACACCCTGAGATCCATGCCCCTACCCAGCCTGACCCTGGACAGAGGCTACGGCACAGGTACTGACTCATCATATCATAGTTATTGTTGTTATTCATATAGCATACTAGTTACCATAAAATACCATTATCATAGAATATAATGTTTAAATACGTTATTCATATAGCATAAAATGGACCATATAATACTGATATTATATAATGTGTAAATATGTTGTTCATAGAGCATACTATTCACCATATAATGCTCATAATATGTCAAATCTGTTCTATGATATAATATAATGCACCTTGCATTCTAAATGAGCGTTGTCTCCCTCTGCCGTCAGACCCCGCCCACTCTCTCCTGCAACAACAGGCTCCGCCCCCACACATCACCGCCCACGCCCCTGGCCCCGCCCAACCCTTGGTCGTCGAGGAAGCCCAGGGCAATCACGGTGTCACTGTTGCCGCGGGGACCACCCGAGCGATCCCGACAGCGTGCGTGCGACCGAGCCACCCCCTGCGGAGCTTCGTCAATGCTAATGCCGCTAGCCCTAGCGTCACCGCGTCGCCCGGCAGCAGCTGCTGCGGGGGAGGCAAGTCGGTCCCGCCCCTGCTGCCCCCGCCCATGGTGGCCATGTTGGAGCCCAAGGTGTACACGACCATGACGGGACCGCCCGGTAGGTCGTCATACCCAGTTACCACGGTGACGTGGACAACTTTGTACTGTCGTCATGTTGTGGGGGGCGTGTCTGTCACCTTCCTTCTTTACTCTTTTTATTCTTATTCTTTTCATGCCTGTCCTCGCCAGGGTCCATCGCAGTGTCCACTAAGACGGCGTCTCTCGGCCAGGCGGGAAAGGCTCGCTCGCCGCTTCTTCCGGTTTCCGTGCCAACAGCACCAGACTTCCTGGAGGAAGGAGGGGGGAGCAAGCAAGTGTGCACAGAAGACGCGGCTAATGTTAGTAAAGATTGAATATATTTACTCTGAGAAATCATTCATAGTTAATTAAACATTCATTATTATTCATTAAAATGTAAAGATTAAATCTCAGCCTCATTAAGGCTCTTTAAGCTACACAACACTGCACTAATCTTATGCTCACTACATGGTACAGCAAACTACATTATGCTATATCTGCTATATTTAAACCACCCAACACTAAATCACATTTTGCTATGGTAAACTATGGTAAACTATGGTATGAAATACTATGCTAAACTATGGTATGCTAAACCTTGCTAGGCTAAACTATTCTATGCTAAACAACGCATTGCTATACTACTCTTTGCTAAATCACGATTCGGTAAACAATGCTATGCTGTGCCCATCAGGTCTACGAGCAGGACGATCTCTCGGAGCAGATGGCTAGCCTGGAGGGCCTCATGAAACAGCTCAACGCTATCACAGGGTCCGCATTCTAGAACCCTCTTGAACCCTTCAGAACCCTTCTAGAACCCTTCTAGAACCCTTCTAGAACCCTTTCCCCTCCCCAACCCATTAGCCTTATTCACTCGGCGGCCATCTTCAGTTCCAAATGACACCGGGTGATTCCTGAACTGACGTTTGCTTTGTTGACTGCGTTGCCTGTCTGAACGCACGTCAGAACAAGAAACTTGTAGGAGTAAACGTTCCCTACCCTTAGGCCTTGGCAGAGAGTCAACTAGAAAGCTAGGCCAACTATTGCCTTGCTTATCAACGTTTAAAACAATATCGTTACTAAACACATAGGACACATTACAATATTCATAAGGGAGGCCCCCCGCGTCGTTCTTAATTAAAGACGGCTGCAGAGTGAACCCGCCCCCACCCAATCCCCCACCCCCTGACGACCCCATGGCCAGGCTTGTGGACGCCAAGGAGACCAGGAACAGCCCATAATAACCAACAAAAACCTCTGTTCACCAAGGTGACACCTGGTCCAGCTCTACTTCCTGTGCGTTGTGGGCCTCACAGGAAGTCAGACAAACCTTAACCCCCAGATTGGATTGGACCTGAACCTCTTGACCAATCCCGTCCAACATGGATCATTTTCATAGAAGGTCTTCGAAACACCTCCTGAAACTGACAGACAACAAACTGCGAGAACCCAAACTGTGAATCCAAACAAACAAAAGATGCCAAACTCTTCTCCTCTTGTTTCTCTTCCAGAAAATGAACTGAAACTGTTTGTCTGTTTGTTTTTGTAATAATCTCCCTGACTCATCATGGTGTGAGGATGAGGAGCAGACAGTTGTAAATATTACAAACCTCCATTTAAATCTGTTTTCTATTGGTCGATAGATTGTTTGGATGAATAGTGATATTTATATAAGTCAGACCCCGAAGAGGATGATGATGCCGACGATGATCAAGAAGAAGTTGAAAATTGAGATGAAGATGAGTTGTTACTATGTAGAAATATCTTGGAAAACGGAATACCCATTTTCAAGGACACACCAATACCGATAATAGACATCAGTTTGTTAAATAAATAGGGTGTCAATATGATATCACTGTAGAATAAACACTTTCAAGATCTATGAACTAGTTAGTTGAGTTTGAGTTAGTTAACACATCGCTGTTTTGTGTGTTTTAGTGTTTCTAGAATGTTGGAAGAAATGTGGACATTTATATTCTTACATTTACAGTCCATGTCTGGTAGTTTTGAAGAGAATAAAGGTTATGGTTTGAAACCCTGACTTAAATACTACTTAAAGGGACAGAATTGTAGTTTGTCTCTGTTTGGCCAATATCAGTTTGCCCATTGGTCGATATTGGTGTGTCCCCATTGGCTGATTATCTCTATTCCTATAGGTCAAGACTCACCATTGGTGTGTTCCATTTGACTGATACTGCTATTCTATTGGCTGATATCAGTGTGTTCCTATTGGTTGACAGTGGTGTGTTCCTATTGGCTGATATCGACGTGGTGATGCTAAATGGCATTTTATGCTTTTTTTAATTATTATTTTCTGCACATCTAGAATGAGACTCATGCTCAGAGACCTGCATTGTGACGATATTATTGCTATTATAATTATTATTAAACTATAATCACTATTACCACTATTATTATTATTATGATACCAAGTATGATTATTATTATTATTACTATGACTGTTATTATTATTATTGTTATTATAATTAATATAATTATATTATTATTATTATGCCCAAAGGAACAGGTGTTTCAAGTATGGAAAATATATCGCATAGTTTTCCTGGCCTTGTTTGCAGGAACAGATGTGATTATCATCAGGACTTGTTACCACATTCAACAAATATTGCTTTTATTTTTAAATTAAATTATTTTATATAACAATATTTAAATGCTGTACCTTTTGTATGGTTTTGATTAATGTACCTATTGCCCAATGTGTGCTTGCTTTTTCTCATTTTAGTGTTGCATTTATTTACCTGATTTTTGTTTAATTTATTCATTTATTTTATATTTATTTATTTTTTGCTCGGTCACTGTGCTTAATATCCCAGATTTGAGATGTTGACGAAATGTTCCTTTAAACCATGTGATGATGATGATGATGATGATGATGATGATGGTGATGAGGAAGATTCTGGAAGTAATAAAATGTACAGTTTCTGGTTTATAGCGACAAATGTCCGAATAGCAAGACTTTGAAAAGAAAAGTCTGTTTGATTCATTGTATTCAATATTTATATTATCTATTACCCAAAATACTTTAATGCTGGATATTTTTGCGCTTTTGGACGAGTTGGCCAAAGAGCCCTCGGTTGGCAAAATGTTAAAAGGAAACCTCAAGAACACGTTAAACAGCTGTAACACGTTAAACATCTAGAATGCCAAATGTCTAAAACATGTTCACAGATAATATCTAGACCATTGTAGCATCTACAACTGGTTAACATTAAGTATCTAGAACACAATTAACAACTGCATTGCGGCAAACCTCTAAAACAACAAAATCTAGAACACATTTAACATCTACAATATGTTAAACATCTAGAACGCTTATGTTAAACATTAGAACAGCACAATCTTCTACAAGAGTCCAGGTCTTAAACCTCTACCACATGTTAACGTCAAGCATTTAAAACATGTTAAAGCTAAATTTGTAGAATATGTTAAAGTTAAATATCTAGAACACGTTTAACATGATGAACATGTTAACATTAAACACCTAGTACACACGAAACATTTAGAACACGTGAAACATAAACATTACACATCTAGAACATTATAAACATCTAGAAAATGTTAACATTAAACATCTAGAATACATTAACATTTAACATACTATACGACAATGTTAAACATCTTGAACACATCAATGTAAACCATCTAGAAAACCTTAATGTTAAGGTTTTAACATTATGCTAGGGTAGGCAATTTATTTTTCAAGCATTTTTTGTAATATTAGTTTAAATTGTCTTTACATCGGACAGCATTCAATAAATCAAATGCTTTGAGAAAATAATACATAAATATGGTATCTGAGGCAGAAGCAGGCCAGTAGTAATCATGGCTTCTCCAAATCGACTCCCCTAGCTTTAAACATCGAGAACACGTTAAACATCTTTAACTCGTTGATGTTAAATACCTAGAACACGTAAAAACTTCTAGAGCAAGTTCTGTTTTAATTGTAGTTTGTCTTGGTTTAGTTGAATATCATTTTAAAGCATTTTTCAACCTTATTAAACTCATTGTTAACATGCTTATTTTATTATTCATCGTATTTGATTGTACGTTTTATCGTACCTTCAGAGTTTGAAACCTTCAGAGTTTAGTACTCTCTACAGTGGTATGCTCCTTCACAACTCTGGTTCTACACTAGTAGGCTACTATGATAATACTCTTTAAGTGCACTACCCTAGAAGTACTGTGAAAAAAGAAAAGAAAATACTACAAACAGACAGGCCTGCAATAGTGATTTGTAGAAATAAACAAAGGAATATGCAGGTTTTAACTGCCCTCTGGTTGTAACTATTTGTAATAACATCACAAAACAAACGTTGAGGTACGAAAATAGACACATCCGCACACACATTATGGTTACATACAGGTATATAATAATAATGTATAACAATATATAAAGCAGGCAGAGTTAGTAAAGCAGTGATATATTTCAGGGCCAGCCCGCAACGTACTTTAAAAGCAATCAATGCATTTTTTTTATCAATTGTATAATGCACTGGTAAACAAGTGTAGGGATGCTTAAACAGTCGTCATCTGGACTCTTCCTCGGATTTTGTGAGTGGTTGAGAAACATTAGTTTAAGCAAAAAGAAAGTAAAGCGTGGTTACATTTCTAGATTATTAGCGGATAAGAAATGTTCACATTTTCAAGATATAACAAAGTTGCAGAGAGCACATATCAACAAAACTGCATGTCCCCGTTACGTTATCATGTGACAGCAGATGTCTGTACTGGTGTTTGAAGCAAGATGATGAACCAGTGAGAAGAGCAGGGCTCACTGGAGGGTCTGCACCAGAGCCAGATTGGGACTCACTTTCAGCCAGGGAGTTACATGATGCCGACAGGCCCAGCAATATAGGCGAGAGCGGATGGGGGTGCTTTTACTACGTACGAACCACTGAAAAATAAAAACCCTGTACTTGACACAACTCCAACAAAAACGAATTGCCACACAATTGAAAAATCAACGAAATAACCCATTGTAGTTGCTGAAAAATAACTTAAAATCACAAGTGGAATCTGAGGCCTACATATTATAGCATATGTTTTACTATATTTCTCCATATGATGCAATCAAAACATTTGCCCTCTAATTTCCTGCAATATTACAACATGGTCCTAGAAACTACATCCTAACCTTTATGGCTCATTACACGTGTGCAAACCTGTAGCTTTTCTCTCTGCCTCCTATCCCTGTCTAATCAGCATCACTGGGCTGACGTTATGTGGCTGGCAGTTGTCTTGTAACCGAAAGGTTGCTATTTTGATCCCCAGCTCCTCCTACCTGAGTGTTGATGTGTCCCTGAGTAAGACACTTCACCCAAACTGCTCCTGACGAGCTGGCTGTCCCCTTACTTGGTTGACTCAACCGGCGGTGTGCATTGTGTTTATTAACCGATGTAAGTCGCTTTGGATAAAAACGTCTGCTAAATGACCTAATTGTAATTGTAACCAGCTGTGTTGTTGGGAGTCCAACAGGAATAGATCTAGGAGTCATCCGCATTCAAATAGAAATGATGTTTGTACTTAAGATTTGCTAGTCAATTGCCAAATTCTGCTGGCAGTTGGTAATCATTGGTGACAGTCACCTATTGTTCTCCTTCTGTCCTATCTGTTAGTCATAAAGATGACATTCGGCACTACCTCATTAAAACGAATTAGGTCCTAAGTAACATGGGGTTCCTGAAACTACCATGTATCAAAGAAATTGTAGAAAAGCATTCTCATCTGAATTTTGAAACATTCCTCTCACTTAGTACATATGTTTGGGAAGAGAGGAAGACATGGGGAGCCATCAGAACAAGACCTGGAGAGAGAGGACATGAAGGGTTACATCAAGATGAGAAAACCAGTCCGGAGAAAGAGGCAGAGAGAATGGAGGAGGGAGAACAAATAACAGAGTTACACAAGATTTAGATACAAACATATGAGCCTACTGTTGAACAAATCTGCTTTGCATTTGATGCAATGTTCAACTATTAATAACCCTCAAATTAAGTCTGTTCCTAGTGTGTTAAAGATAAATTTTGCTTTTGTCACTGTTCCCCTTCATCTTCTGCAACTGACATATTAAAGAACACAACCTTTTACAGAACCACGGACCAGCTCTTCACTCTCCCAAGGATCCTGGAGGTGGCCTGGGAGTATGCCCATCCGGTCTACATGTGTTTTATGGATAGGGAGAAGACGCATGACCGGGTCCCCCGGGAGATGCTGTGAGAGGTGCTGCGGGAGTATGGGGTGAGTGGGTCACTCCTCAGGGCCATCCAATCTCTGTACCCCCAAAGCGAGAGCTG
>NC_044066.1:3988500-3996000 GCF_902167405.1 Gadus morhua | reverse complement strand
CCTTTGACTCCCCCTAGCCCTTAGTGTTCTAATAACAGTAGCTCTCAGTGTTCTATTGACCTCTCCCCCTAGCCTGAGTGTTCTATTGACAACAACCGCTAATCCTGAGTGTTTTATTGACAACTACCACTATCCCTGAGTGTCCTATTTGCCACTCCCCCTAACCCTGGGTGTTCTATTGACCACTCCCTCTAACAATAAGACTGCTATTAACCACTCCCCCTTGAACTGAGGGCTCTTTTGACCACGCCCACTAAACCTTAATGTTTAGGCTGCATTATATTTAGATACTAATTTACTGCATGTGTGTTAGTGTTCTGCTTTGTGCTACGTAGTAGACTAGCCCCTCTGGCTTCAAGTGAACCAACACTAATTACACACTGGGCTACCAAAGAATGCCAGAGCTCCTAGCTGCAAAGCCCAGCCAAGAAGCCCGATCCTGGGGGAGGAGGTGGCCCAATCCTCCAGGACCTCCAGGAGCTGTGGTTCTTTGGAAGCTTTCCTCTGGAGTTTTTGAACCAAACACTCTGGTTGTTCGTCTAGGGTTCTGAACCAAACACTCTGGTTGTTCCTCTAGGGTTCTGAACCAAACACTCTGGTTGTTCGTCTAGGGTTCTGAACCAAACACTCTGGTTGTTCGTCTAGGGTTCTGAACCAAACACTCTGGTTGTTCGTCTAGGGTTTTGAACCAAACACTCTGGTTGTTCGTCTAGGGTTCTGAACCAAACACTCTGGTTGTTCGTCTAGGGTTCTGAACCAAACACTCTGGTTGTTCGTCTAGGGTACTGAACCAAACACTCTGGTTGTTCTCCTTAAGGTTCTGAAACAAACACCCTGGTCGTTCTCCTAGGTTCCTAAACCGAACACTCTCGTTGTTGTCCTGGGTTCTGAACCAAACACTGTGGTTGTCTCCCTGGTGGCTTTAATCCAAAACACACAGAGAGAGAAGAAGAAGAGAGGGGAGGAGGAGGAATGCTATGGAGAGAGCAATATGGAGGTCAGCACACCACCTGCTCAGGTTGTTATTGATTGAACTCTCTTTTTGTAATCAGTGATTATTGTAAAGCATTTGTTCATGTCGGATTATGCAGGTCATATTCCGGCCTTTCTAAATAATGTCATATGTTTTGAGCTGCGCAGACATTCTGGTTGGCCGCAGCATCAGACTGAAATAAGGTCGAACTAAAATACTTTATTAGCAGGAAACCTTTGTCTCCGGCGGCCGTGTTGTTGCGTGCTTGTGATTTATGAGCCCCTATTCTGGTGGTGCTCAAGACTTTCCAACACAGCATTTCCAGGGTTTTATTGCGTGTTATGCTATTGTCTGAGAAGTGTAAGCATAGCGCGCTTGTGTGTGTGTGTGTGTGTGTGTGTGTGTGTGTGTGTGTGTGTGTGTGCGTGTGTGTGTGTGTGTGTGCATGTGCGTGAGTTTGGGAGTGTGTGTACCATGTCCACTGGTGTATTTGTAGTACCACATTGCTCCTCTGTGTTTGTGGTTTCCTGACAGGAGGAGCGGCTGAGTTCGGGGTGTCCTGCACTTGTCCACCAAGAGTTCTGTGTTCAATTCACTTGGTAACAGGTTTTCTAAGATACTTTTGAGAGTTTTGGATAGTGTATCCTCTTTGATACTTCAAAGAGATATATTCTTACACTTTCGTTCCCATTGGACTTTCATTGAAGCCATTTTAGCTGGTTAAAATAAACACTGTGGATTATACAGTGAGTGGATTCTACGACTTCATATGGGCTTCAGGTAGTTCTACTTCTTATTTTGTTCTGTGATGTACCATCAGCTCTGCGCATTTCCTTTGGTATATTGTGAACAATACTTATAAAGCAAGTGAACACTCTATTTTATAGGTCATATCTTATAGTTTTTGGCTGACACTTTATACTGTCCTGATTATGTTTACGTTCCTCCCGTTGCAAGAGAGCCAATAGGATGGTAGCGTCATTTGGAGAGCCTGTAATGACACGGCCCTCCAGTAGATGACCGTGTCGTCCAATAGTTCAAAACAGTGCAATTTGTTCTCGCTACCACTAGAGGGCATACTTCCCTTCAACTGTCAGACAAACCCTGATCGATAGAGGAATGGCTTCATTGTTGAAAACCGTGACAGGCAGAGAGACAGGCTGGCCTGCAGCCACATGGACAGACTGAAAGACAGTGAGCAATGGAGAGATAGAAAGAGATTAAAATCGGAATAGCCATGAGCTATTATTGTACTCTGAATCTGAAAGACGGGAAGACAGAGAGGACAATGAGTGACAGAGAAAGAGTAAGAGCGACAGGGAGGCGCAGAGAGCGGTCATTTTGGTGTCATTATGTGGTTAGATGTTTCCTGTCAGGCTTAATAATAGAGCTGTCTGTTCCTCTATGTGCTAGAAAGTCAACTGCAAACATGACTCTCTCTTACTCTCTCTGGCTCTCTCTCTGTATCTCAAGGGAATTCAAAGGGGCTATAATGGCCTGGGAACAAGTGTGGAATAAAAACACAATTTACTTAGAAATGTACTTAGAAAAGTTTATTGTGTGTGTGTGTGTGTGTATATTCAGAAGAAAATATACAGATTTCCCTTAAAATATAGATAGTTATGCATCAATCAATATTTATTCATTGTGCATGTCTATCTACATAAATCAGAAGAGTCCAGACATTGCAGGAAGACACAGGATATTGAAAGTCAACCACAGACAAATCTATATTCTAATTGTATCTAACCAGCGTACACGCATTCCACGTCCTGATCTGTAATGTGGGCTTACACGTGGAGCTGCTGTCTGCCCAGTGATGAACCACACCCAGCAGAATGATGTTTCTTTGTTATTACCTCTGTTCTTGGGGGCTTTGGCATGGAGTGTGCCACTTTATCTCAGGGGATGATAGAATTAAAATGCACCTTTGAATATTGATTATAGGTTGGTTTCGTCCTAATTCTGCTCTGCATGTATCATTTTGTGTCTTCCGTTTGTGGCAGTGAATGGATGTGAAGAACTCTGCATGCAGAGTAGGAATGGTGAGTAGAGCCCAGAAGCACGACCATGAAGTGAGATAGACTCTATAGCAGAACACTCTGAACCGGACCTGATGATGTCCTGTGGATACTCCTCTGAGGGCATCAGAAGCCCTTCTTGTCTCCCAGGTGGCTCACAGCTGTTCTCCTATGTATCCTGCTAAGTGGTCTGAACCGATCATTTGAGGAACGTTGATTTTATTGATGTCTCCTCGAGAAAATAATCGTATCTAGAAGTAATCCCTAATGAGGGCTGGAAGCTAGTTCTTGTATATGTTGTTTTTCAAAGTCTGAGGTTTTCCTTCCCACACTTTCCATCAGACCCGCAGGCCCCTCGTGTCAATTTGGACCCAAACTACATAAGAGAACATTTAGCTTTTGTTTATTTGGTTGTTCTGCTCTACGATGAATTGGTGAAAACACAATTTGGGATTTGCCCAGGACATGGTTTTGAGCGTTGAAATGCACTATATCATATGAAATATGTCTGTGGTTAATGATCAAACAGAGGATTATCCCTAGGTGGCTGTTGACTCAGATCCAACGGTAGGTATTGGGAGTTGAAGATCTGAATCATCCTAATTTAAGTTCTCATTTAATTTAGGAGGCTGTAACCGGCCCAGGCCGTCTTGATTTCCAGTGATTATATTTGTTTTGGAGTTATTTTTGTGTAATTGGGGCATCTAGCAGGTTCTGACATTCTTTGGTCGATTCTTTGTAGTTTATCTTGTATGTGTTTTTCATGTTTATTCTTCTATGGACTTAAGAGATTTAGGTACTGGTTTACACACACGTCTCCATTTTAGTTTGCTCGTTTAGAGCTTTCCTGTTTCGGTGGATTCCTTAATAGCAGGCAGCTGATTTCTAGCATGTTGCTCCCCTTTTCTGTTTGTTTTGCTTCACCGTAAAGAAGACGTGGGTTCTGGTTGTCTTGGTCACTATGTTAACACTTTTAACACAGACAGTTCATGGCGGGAATGTGTGCGTTGGTGGGCTATGTATAAAATGTACAAACACAAGGTCGTAACCAAGACGCACTGACTTCTGTTTAAAAAGTGTGAAAGGGCCTGCCAGGACAGGGGTGCGACCTCTTGATGCAGTGTTATGTGTGCGACCCACCACCGGGGGATTTAAACATCTCTGAAGAAGAAACCACTAGATTCGTCTAAGGTCCACGCAGTTCTGTATTGAACTGCTCCCATCTTCTCTCAAAATTGTCCTCATAAACATTTCTGATCGCACACACAGTGCTCAAACAAATCTGCCATTGTGACGTTACACAGCAACAAGTTGTGTACGATGCAGCTTTTCTGGCGTTTGGGGGTTTGAATGGGCACGGCTAGCGAAATCACCTCTTAGCTAAGTTTTCCCTCTATTATTGTTTAGAAAGCATTGTCGCTGCCCGACACGTGTGTTATACATCACTATAATATAATTAACAATTATTCACCTCAGGCTCCGTGAATAGTGGGGAATAGCCCCACTATTGACTTCGCTTTCGGCAAGATTATTTTAGCATTTACTACACGTGAACACTCAACACAAACAAGATTACACTTTTTTGCTAGGATTTTATTTGTTTTTATAAGCGGTTTATTTGTTTTAATTGGCCTGACGAGATGACCGTCACATGACATTTTGCGATGAAAACAATATCAGGAGTTTGAGATCTCAATTTCCCGAGATAGCGAACCAATCAAATTGCGCCATCTTAGGAGGTTCACGTGTAGCATATACCAAACATAATTAGAGGTCACTGCAATATTGTGGGATCTCTGGATAAAGGAGGATAAAAGAGGTTTTAGCATTTTTACATTCAATGTCAACCAATTGTCATTATTTGTAGATATTTAGGATTTTCTATTTGAGCCCTTTAGGTTTCATAAGGAGGCTGAAAGGTCTGATAAAAGATAGCCTCTTTCTTCCTATTGTTGACAAACAAAGTGACTGAAGAGCTGAAGGGCTTGTCAGCCTTGTTGTTTGTTGCCTTGTCATAGTTGAGTCAAGGGGGGGCAGATTGGGATACAGCAGGTAGGCGATAATAATCTGAATTATAAACCAAACTGAACTTCAAACGTACATTCAAACAGCAGTGGGTGACAGGAAGTTCTCCTGCGTAGGTGTCCGCTGAACAGGATGTGAACAACATGGTTTTGTCAATAGCTCTGTAGTTAATGAACCTAAATAAAAATAGCTTTGAGCTGAAAGTATTTCCCCCACCCACTGAAAAGAGCTTCTGGTGAAAAGTCTAGATATAGCCTCACAGTTCAGTCACCGGAATTGAAAATCAAGCCTTTTCTCATCACCACTGAGATATGACTACCAAACAGAAACAACACAATTTAACATAATTCACGTAATACAACACAACACACACACCCTAGCACAACCTAACATGAACAGAACAACACAGCGCAATCCAACATACCATAAAATAACATGCTGCAACGTTACATAACAATAAACAATGTAATGCACCATAGTGTAATGTAACACAAAACAACATAACACAACATGACACGACGTAAAATGACCGAACGCACTCAGCTTTGGGGGTCATTGTGCTGTACTTGGCCTTATCTGCTGCCTCATTAAGTTCATAGTTTGGGAGCAGCAGGGGATAAACAGCATTGACCTAACCCCATCAGCATGAGTTCAAAATATTACAATAAAGTCCCAAACCCTAGTGCTTATCCTAACCCTAATGTAGCTCTAACCCATCCCTTAATCTAACCCTAATTCACCACCATAACCCTTAGCCTCTAACCCTTATCCTTACCCTAAAGTAACTTTAACCTATCCCTACTCTAACCCTTAACCCAACCCATAACCCAACGCTAACCTTTGAGAGACACCCTAACATCTGTCTCAGGGCCAGCGGTCACAAGGGACAGGGGTGAGGAGAGGGAACCAGAGCAGGACTGGCAACGGGATCATGATTCGAGCCTCAGCCACTCCCCAGGGAGGAACAGTGAGCTTAAGTGAAAGGTAGGGCATTCTGAACCTATCCCTCCGTCTGCATTCAGACTGAAGGCGTGGCGCCGTCGTGGTCCCAGGCTGCACGCCTGCACCCCGGCGCTGTGCAGTGACCCTCAGGAGCTGCTGAACGGGGCTCTAGGGAGACGGTGTTTAACTCCACGATGTGTTTACATCTCACCTATACTTGTTCAACGGGGTGGTAGCGGCACTGAATACACGGCTACAATGAATACTGTATACAGTGGTGACATTCAAACGGCCTGTCTGTTTGTGCTTCACCGTGTCATTTTATTTGAGTCTGTCTGTGGTCTAGATGGGTGGGTCTGTCTGCTTGCCTGTCTGTCTGTGGTTTAGATGTGGCTCACTGTCGATCTGTAGGTTTGTCGGTCTGTGTCTGTCTGTCTATCCCTCTTTTTGTCTGTCTGCATGTCAGCTGTCTATGTCTGTTGAGTTTCCATTTGCAGTGATACTGAGTTCTGAGTTCTACCGCCCCATTTGATGTAAAGATATTAACCGTCTTGCAGCCTTGCTGGCGTGTCCACTTATTGGATTGCAAATGAACTTGCCTCTCCCGCTATGGATGACTCCAGCCATGCCCAAGGGTCACTCCCCGTCACCTGTGTTTGCCTGTGTTGTCTCTGCCCACTATGTGAAGGTTTCCCTTTAGGGATCATGTTCACCCATTGTCTCATTGAATGTATGCTTGTCGCTTGGTCAATCACCGTCTGCGTCTTCCAATGATCCTGCTCTAAAATCAGTTCTTCTTCATCACTGCCTGTCTGCCTGTCTGTGGTGTCGATGTGTCCGTCTCACTGTCCGTGGTGGGCTGGTCCTGAAGCGTCGCGTCATGGTGAGTTGCCAGTGCCTAGCGAGTGTGCGCACAGTGAGAGAACCGGTAGGAAGTGCAGAGAGCAGGAGGAGTGTCGCAGCAGGACACCCGCACGGCTCCGAGGTCTGCACTGTAGCGGTAAGATCCACCGTTTCATTAGCACATGCTTCCAGATGTTTCTCATGACGACAGGCGTGTTCAGCAGAGCCATGGGCTGGGTCCACTCTGGGGACAGGACCAACGGCTCCTCTAAATATGCTTTGTTTTTTGTTTTGGAGCGGAACTGATCCCGGGACTCTCGTTTCTGTCCGTTCAGAGTGGTTCATGAAATTGTTGAGTCTGGGGGAGTTCTTGAAAGAGGATTATTTAATTAGACTGTTAAACGCTTGGGTTCTAGGGGAGGGCGTGTCTCGCGCTGTGCAAGGTTGAACTGCTATTAGTGGTTCTGGAGAAGGGCAGAGTGGTACTGCTAAACTTTAGTTTGCACAGTTAACCACTTCATTGTCTCTGTGTTAGGGGTTGTTTGTAACACTGGATTGAACCGTAAACCACCTCATTCTCTCTGTGTTAGGGGTTGTTTGTAACACTAGATGGTACTGTAAAACAGGTCATTCTCTCTGTGTTAGGGGTTGTTTGTAATACTAGATTGAATCGTAAACCACCTCTTTCTCTCTGTG
>NC_044066.1:3831000-3986000 GCF_902167405.1 Gadus morhua | reverse complement strand
TGCTCTACGGAGGGGTTAGGGGGGGGAATAGGTTAAGGGGATGGTAGCTTCAGGGAGAATTGAAGGAGGTTTGGTGTTAGTCCACATAGACTTAAGGTGTGTTTACGAAGGTTTAGGGTAAGTCTATGCAGATTTAGGGTGGATTTAAGAAGGTTTAGGATATTTCAATTAGATTAAGGGTTGCTTGAGGAAGGTTTATGATAAGTTTAAGTCGATTTAGGGTGGATTTAAGTCAAGGAGCTATGGGACAAATTGAAGAATGTTGTGGTTAAGTCAATTAGATTAAGGATTCATTTAAAAAGGTTTAGAGTAAGTCTAAGTAGATTTAGGGTGAATTTCAGAAGGTTTAAGGTAAATCAAGTAGATTTAGATTGAATACAATGGATTATACGCCTGGATAATACAATACACACTAATACAATAACTTCAAGTGGAAATGTACAATCACAGCTTAAATAGCCGGTCATACTTCTCTTCTGCTGTGTCTATGTGTGTGTTTGTGTCTGTGTGTGTGTGTGTGTGTGTGTGTGTGTGTGTGTGTGTGTGTGTGTGTGTGTGTGTGTTTGTTTGTGTGTGTGTGTGTGTGTGTGTGTGTGTGTGTGTGTGTGTGTGTGTGTGTGTGTGTGTGTGTGTGTGTGTGTGTGTGTGTGTGTGTGTGTGTGTGTGTGTGAGTGAAAGACAGCGAGAACGAGAGACCTATTTGTGTCTTTCAACACTAAGAGATATTGTTTTTGAGAGGTCAAGCCCATATATGGCCAAAGATGGTATAGAAACGTGTGTTAGTGTGTGTGTGAGTGTGGGGGGGGGGATGTTTTTGTGTGGGTGTGTGTGAGGAAGCGTCTTGACTCGAAAAGCCGCTCCTAGCCAAAGCTTCCCTTTCTGGCAAACAGAAAGTTGTCGTCTTTAGCTTAGCATTGTTTATTTTAGCTAAGTGACAGACTCTTACACATCCCACAATGTTTGCGTGGGCGCGCACACACACACACACACACACAAACACACGCACACATACACACACACATACATATACACACATTCACTCAAATTGACTTACACAGACACACGCACAATAGCATACAAACAAACACACACACGCAGCATCACCCTACTGACTGCTGCATACACACACTTTCCATTTCCGTTATTTTCACCTCCCCCCTCAATGTTCTCCTTTTCTCCTTCTCACCCCTCCTAGTCCTGCCTTCCCTTATCTCCTATCTCCTCTGTAAACATTAGGAACTAAAATAATGTCACCGAAATAATGAAACTGAAACTACCATTGATTGATTAATTGATTGATTGTCTTTATTTCAAACATGTAAGTTCTATCAAATAATTTATATAAATATGAATAATAACTAATGATATATTATCTTATTTATATATCATGAATAGCCATGTATGGATAGTATAAATGTCGATATATAAATAAATATTATACATACAAATACAAATACCATGTATGTCACAAAACTACAGTCTACATATGTCAATGTTACAGAGGCTCCTTTACATTTCTGTACTTTTTGAGGATGATGTCTTTATATATTTTTATTAAACTGTTTTGGCTTTTTCTGTACTTCCACACTTAACTTATTCCACAATTTAAATCTGTTGATGCTGATACAAGCTCTTTTTGGTTGTGAAAAAGTCAGTCAGTCAGCCACTCTCTCTCTCCAAGTCAAGCCACATTAACTTATTTGTTAACTCTCTCTCTCTCTCTCTCTCTCTCTCTCTCTCTCTCTCTCTCTCTCTCTCTCCCTCTCCCTCTCTCTCTCTCTCTCTCTCTCTCTCTCTCTCTCTCTCTCTCTCTCTCTCTCTCTCTCTCTCTCTCTCTCTCTCTCTCTCTCTCTCTCATTATCTTCTTTGGGTGTTCAGGAAGCTGAACATTTCCTTGGGCGCTGGAAATTATGGGTTTCCTGCATCTGTGTATGTGTCTGCGTGGTTGTGTGTGTGTGTTGGTGCGCGTTGGTGTGCACGTGTGTGAATGCTGGCAAGTGTGAGAGAGACACTCAATACCAAGTCAACAGAACCAAACGAAAGAGAACCAAAGAAACGAAGGAAGGTTTTCTTTTTCCTTCCTCCAGCAGGGCGATAGAGAGATAGGGGGGAGAGAGTAATTGCAACATTCCTGATCAAGTGTAGAACCAGTCTCCAGTCGGTACCATCAGTCAGGAGGGTGTGTTCTCAGAGTGAACGGCTAGAGTCCATTCTGTTAGACTAGTCCTGAAGGACAAGACCAGAGGGCAGAGAGTTTTTGGGACTTGACCCCACACATGGACATTGGGTCTCTATTCTACAGCGTGCGTTTGAAACCCTAAGGAGGAGACTGAGCAAGAGGTAGGCAGCACAGAGCTCCTCTAATGTGTAGCCCACATCCTCACTGCATTATTACTGTAGCCCACATCCTCACTGCATTATTACTGTAGTAACATTATTACTGTAGCCCACATCCTCACTGCATTATTACTGTAGTTACATTATTACTGTAGCCCACATCCTCACTGCATTATTACTGTAGTTACATTATTACTGTAGCCCACATCCTCACTGCATTATTACTGTAGTTACATTATTACTGTAGCCCACATCCTCACTGTATTATTACTGTAGTTACATTATTACTGTAGCCCACATCCTCACCACATTATTACTGTAGTTACATTATTACTGTAGCCCTCATCCTCACCACATTATTACTGTAGTTACATTATTACTGTAGCCCACATCCTCACTGCATTATTACTTTAGTTACATTATTACTGTAGCCCACATCCTCACTGCATTATTACTGTAGTTACATTATTACTGTAGCCCACATCCTCACTGCATTATTACTGTAGGCACATTATAACTGTAAACCACATCTTCACTACCTTATTACTGTACGGTATTTCCTTTGTAAGGTTAAGGAAACACAATGAATCTTATATACTAATTAAAATATACTTATGAATACTATATTCAATTTCGGCCAAGACGTTCCGCAAGCTACCATAGAATTCTACCCACTGGTCATTTAATTCTTATAGTGTGTAATGTGTTGATGGGTGTGTAATGGGTATGGTGTCATGATTATAGTAGTATAATATGTAGTAAGTATAGTACCATAGTATTTAATGAGAATAGATGGGCATAGTAAAGTGTGCAATGATTTTGATTTGGACAAACAAAGATCATTTCATCATACAAACATCTTATAAACTCTATTTTGTCTGTGACACGTTGAGTTATTTGTTGCGGACTCTCATATGCCAGAGTATTGAAAATTTATGCGATAAAGGTTACAATTTTACTTTTGTTTGCCTTGCTGTGACGTCGTGACCCTGCCCACTACTGTAATTATGTGTGTTTACGGTAGAGCTCAGCCTCCAGCACTTTAATTACTTTTCTCCTTTTCCTCCCTGCCTTGGAAGACGTTATCTCCTCTCTTAACCATAATCTGATGCTAAATCTCTCTGAACCATAACACACCATGATGACCTACCATTCCCTATCCGTCTCGCCTCTCCTCCTGATATCTCCTCCCCTCCCTCTCTCCTCTCCTTGTCTTGTGTTCTTTCTTCTCCTCCATCCCCTCTCATTGCTCTCCCTCCTGCTCTTCTCTCCTCCCATATCCTGTCACCGTCCTTCTCCTCCTCTCCCCATCTCCTCTCTAATCCCCTTTTCTCCTCTCTTGTTGTCCCTGTCCTCCTCTCATTTACATGCTTTTCCTTTCACTTTAAAATGTCTTCCTCCCACCTCCTTCACTCCACTCCCCTGCTCCTCCACCTTCTCTTTCCCTCCCCCACATTCTCCCCTCCCAACCCAACTCCTCTACCTCCTTCGCCTCCACCTCTTCTTTTCTCCACTTCCTCCTCCACATTCTCCCCTCTCCACCCTCCTCCTCTACCTCCTCCTCCTCCCCCTCCCCTCTCCACTCCCTCATGCCTCCACCTCCTCCTCCTCCTCCTCCTCCTCCTCCTCCTCCTCCTCCTCCTCCTCCTCCTCCTCCTCCTCCTCCTCCTCCTCCTTCCCCTCCTCCTCCTCCTCCTCCTCCTCTCCCCTACAGATCCATGGCCTCTCTGGAGATGTGTTGGCCGGCCCCCATGCGGGCCATCGGGGCCCAGAACCTCCTCACCATGCCCGGGGGCGTGTCCACCTGTGGCTACCTGCACAAGAAAGGAGGCAGCCAGTTCAGCCTCATGAAGTGTGAGTCACAGGCCCCGCCCACCTCTTGGTTTACATGCTTTTCATTGGATAAGGATTAGATCAATTAAGTACAGAACAGTAATATGCGTATAATGATAAGTAAATGTACTTTATTGATCTCAGGCACAGCAGAAATTAGGGATATTTCTTTCATCCAGATTGAGCCAGACAGACTCAGATTCAGATTCATTCGGATAGATCCTGTTAAACATCTACTACAACCTCCCATTTCCCTGTGGAGATTATCCATTTCTATCAAATTAGGTTCCTCATGTTTGTAAAGGGTAAATGAGTGAAAGACAATGTGATATTACTTTCATAGCTGCACAACTGATCCTCCCCTCTCTCCTCTACCCCTCTACTTCCCGCGTGCTCTCCTCCTCATCACTACCTCCTCCTATCCTCTCCTCCTCCTTTCCTCTCCTCCTCCCCTCCTTCTCCTTTTCCTCCTCCTTCATCTCCTCTTCTCTCCCCCTCTCCTGCTCTCCTCAGGGCCTCTACGGTACATCATCCTCCACAAGGGCTGCGTCTACTACTTCAAGAGCAGCACCTCTGCTGCTCCCCAGGGGGCCTTCTCCCTCAACGGCTACAACAGGTTAGCCTCTCTCCGTTAGCCTCTCTCCCTCAACGGCTACAACAGGTTAGCCTCTCTCCGTTAGCCTCTCTCCCTCAACGGCTACAACAGGTTAGCCTCTCTCCGTTAGCCTCTCTCCCTCAACGGCTACAACAGGTTAGCCTCTCTCCGTTAGCCTCTCTCCCTCAACGGCTACAACAGGTTAGCCTCTCTCCGTTAGCCTCTCTCCCTCAACGGCTACAACAGGTTAGCCTCTCTCCGTTAGCCTCTCTCCCTCAACGGCTACAACAGGTTAGCCTCTCTCCGTTAGCCTCTCTCCCTCAACGGCTACAACAGGTTAGCCTCTCTCCGTTAGCCTCTCTCCCTCAACGGCTTCAACAGGTTAGCCTTTCTCCGTTAGCCTCTCTCCCTCAACGGCTACAACAAGTTAGCCTCTCTCCCTCAACGGCTACAACAGGTTAGCCTCTCTCCGTTAGCCTCTCTCCCTCAACGGCTACAACAGGTTAGCCTCTCTCCGTTAGCCTCTCTCCCTCAACGGCTACAACAGGTTAGCCTCTCTCCGTTAGCCTCTCTCCCTCAACGGCTACAACAGGTTAGCCTCTCTCCGTTAGCCTCTCTCCCTCAACGGCTACAACAGGTTAGCCTCTCTCCGTTAGCCTCTCTCCCTCAACGGCTTCAACAGGTTAGCCTTTCTCCGTTAGCCTCTCTCCCTCAACGGCTACAACAAGTTAGCCTCTCTCCCTCAACGGCTACAACAGGTTAGCCTCTCTCCGTTAGCCTCTCTCCCTCAACGGCTACAACAGGTTAGCCTCTCTCCGTTAGCCTCTCTCCCTCAACGGCTACAACAGGTTAGCCTCTCTCCGTTAGCCTCTCTCCCTCAACGGCTACAACAGGTTAGCCTCTCTCCGTTAGCCTCTCTCCCTCAACGGCTACAACAGGTTAGCCTCTCTCCGTTAGCCTCTCTCCCTCAACGGCTACAACAGGTTAGCCTCTCTCCGTTAGCCTCTCTCCCTCAACGGCTACAACAGGTTAGCCTTTCTCCCTCAACGGATACAACAGGTTAGCATCTCTCCCTGTTAGAATCTATCCCTCAACGTCACAACAGGTAAGCATCTCTTCCACAACAGCCATAACAGGTAAAAACATGCCTCTCAAGTTTCACGCATTCGGCGTGAGACACACGCAATTCATCCCATGCACAAGCTCACACGCCACACTTCGTATCTCTCAAGCAGAGAAATAACCAGGATAGCGCCCACCAACTTGCGCCTCTATTTAACAGTGGAACAGGCAAGAATCAAATGGGTTCCCCGTACGTAGGGTGACCAGAAGCACTCTTTTGCCTAGACATGCCCACTTTTTGAGACACTTTAAAAAAGAATGTGTCCGGGCGGAATTTCAAAATCGTCCGGGATTCTATTAAAGCCTCATACATGTTTACATTGAATTTGCATTGCGTTCCTCTGGGTCGGTCACAAAACTAGTTAGGCTACGCCCTCCCCTACTCAGTTCTGTTCGCTTTGCATTGGTGGAAGTGAGTAGGGTGAGTGGTTAAGTAGAGCCTTCAGATTGGACGGTTTGACTTTAGAGTTACCGTCATGTTAGCATCGAGCCCTCATCAGCTACAATAAGTTAGCATCTCCCTCAATGGCTACATCAGATTAGCACCTATTTTATTTGTAAACAATGGGTAATGCTTCACAGTCACACGCTTAGGCCTATTGCCTCATTAGGCCTATTGACGCACAGGAAGTGATACCATTACCACACAAGGTTGAGATGAACCGAGTAACACATGGAAGAAACCGTGGGTGTATGATAAGAGGAAGAATCTAACTAAATTGGGACTTCCTTGCTCTGAGGAAATTGCGTTTTTTACTTCCAGTTGCATTTTTACTTTCAGTGCTCAGCATCGAGTTGTCATGTTCTCGTAAACTGTTTCTTTTCTTCAGTCATTTTGGAGTTTTTCTATCAATCAACCTAATCTTTTATAATCATCATTTAATATTATATAACCTGATGCATTCCAGGTTGATTTCACCTACATTATAATCCTATGTTATAGCTGAAGTTACATTCTAATCCTATGTTATACCTGTATTACAGGGTGATGTTCCTACATTATAATCCTATGTTATACCTGTATTACAGGGTGATGTTCCTACATTATAATCCTATGTTATACCTGTATTGCAGGGTGACGTTCCTACATTATAATCCTATGTTATACCTGTATTACAGGGTGATGTTCATACATTATAATCTTATGTTATACCTGTATTACAGGGTGATGTTCCTACATTATAATCCTATGTTATACCTGTATTACAGGGTGATGTTCCCACATTATAATCCTATGTTATACCTGTATTACAGGGTGATGTTCATACATTATAACCCTATGTTATACCTGTATTACAGGGTGATGTTCCTACATTATAATCCTATGTTATACCTGTATTACAGGGTGATGTTCCTACATTATAATCCTGTTATACCTGTATTACAGGGTGATGTTCATACATTATAATCCTATGTTATACCTGTATTACAGGGTGATGTTCATACATTATAATCCTATGTTATACCTGTATTACAGGGTGATGTTCATACATTATAATCCTATGTTATACCTGTATTACAGGGTGATGTTCATACATTATAATCCTATGTTAAACCTGTATTACAGGGTGACGTTCATACATTATAATCCTATGTTATACCTGTATTACAGGGTGATGTTCATACATTATAATCCTATGTTATACCTGTATTACAGGGTGATGTTCATGCATTATAATCCTATGTTATACCTGTATTACAGGGTGATGTTCATACATTATAATCCTATGTTATACCTGTATTACAGGGTGATGCGGGCGGCGGAGGAGACCACCTCCAATAACGTGTTTCCCTTCAAGATTGTCCACTTCAGCAAAAAACACAGAATCTGGTTGTTCTCTGCAGCCAGTGAGGAGGAGAGGAGGGTGAGCCCTGACACATGAACACATGACACATGTGTGTTTCCGTGATCTGCTGCTGCTTCCCTTTACCTCATGACCCTGATAACACACGCACACACAGCCACGCACGCACGCACGCACTCACGCACGCAGGCAGACAAACAGACAGACAGACAGACAGACAGACAGACAGACAGACAGACAGACAGACAGACAGACAGACAGACACAGTTCTGCCATAACAGTGCTGTCCCTCCACAGAAGTGGATGAAGTCTTTGCGCAAGGAGATTGACCATTACAACGACCGGAGAGAGTCCCTGATCACTTTGTAAGTACATATTAAATACATATGCAATGTGGATATGTAAAGAGAGGAAATAGAACATGCAGGACCCCTGCAAACCTCTGTGCACCAGATGCTGTTCACATGAGTCACACTGAGCGCGACCACTAAACCACGGAGTGGTTTGGTGTGAAGGTTCTGTGAGAACTCACATCAGAGGTCGACTGCGGTACTTGACCTCGTCATTTCTGAGAACCCGTTGGTTCCTGGAACCTGTTGTTACGACTAGTACAACGTCATCTCCCTCCAGCAGGTCTCACTAGCACTACGTCACCTCCCTCCACCTGGTCTCTACCTCCATCAGGTCCCACCTCCATCAGGTGTCACCTCAATCAGGTCCCACCTCCATCAGGTCTCACTAGAGCCAGGTCCCACCTCCATCAGGTGTCACCTCTATAAGGTCACACCTCCATCAGGTGTCACCTCAATCCGGTCCCACTTCCATCAGGTCTCACTAGAGCCAGGTCCCACCTCCCTCCATCAGACATTAAATATTACCGACAGCAGAATCCAAAGAGATAGGGCAGGTAAAGGTAAAGTCAAACCATTTCCATTAACCGTAGAATTACTTGGACCTGTGAGGTTGGTTGGATGGTTAGCTGCTAAGTCTGTTAGGGAATCTCTTCCTGTCGTGATCATATTAGGTCATGTTAATGTACTTGTTAATGTGGCCTTGGGTGTCTTGAAAGGCGCCTCTAAATTAAATGTATTATTATTATTATTATTACTCTATGTAACAATTTCCTCTGCTTCCATAGCGAGACCGACTCTGATGACGAGAGCTTCTATGGGAGCATAGAAAGACCCATGGATATTAAACACTCTGAGGACCACACAGAGGATGGTACTGCCTTAACACAAACACACACTCACACACACACAAATATACACACACACACACACACACACACACACACACACACACACACACACACACACACACACACACACACACACACACACACACACACACACGCATGCAAGCACTGATGCACATTCACACACACGCACACACAAACACATCACACCACACACCAATCACAAACGCACACGCATAACCACACACACACACACACACACACACACACACACACACACACACACACACACACACACACACACGCACACACACACACACACACACACACACACACACACACACTCACTCACACACAATTTCATCCACATGCACCTGCTCACAGACACACACACAACCACCAACACACACATATGTTGTACACATATCACATATCTTATTTTCAATGTTATTTATTCCCCCGTGTCAAGACTATATGGAGGAAGATGAAGATGACGATGAGGAAGACTATGTCAAACCTGACAGTTCCCCAACATCGACAGGTACACACATTTACACGAACAGAAAAAACACACACACACACACACATGCTCAAACACTTTTGTATGTTTGATTTAGTCTCTTGACTAAAAGAATCGATGAATGTTAAACAAATCTATAATCTTTTGGCAGTTTGGATGTTTACTTTATGTATACATGTATTTGTTATTCCTTTGTAACTTGATATAAAATTGTTACTTCCTGGTTACTTACTTATTCCTTCCTGTTTGCTTCTTGGCAACTCGCTTACAACTTCCTGGTTCCTTGTTAATTACTCCCTGTTTTCTTCCTGGTTACTAGTGGTTGACTCCAGGTCCTTCGCAGGTCGTCCCAACGTCCCTCCCCCGGCCTACCCTCCCCCCCCAGTGCCCGCCCCACCCCGCTCTCTGACCTCTGACCCATCCTACAGGTTTAGCAAGGGCCCCACCCTCCCACCCCCCGTGCCCCCGCCCAACAAACTGTCCCCGAGCTTCCCACCCAGAAAGACTCCCCCACCCTTCCTCCCCCCCTCTATCCTCAAGGACCCCGGGAGGAAAGGAGCCCCCAGCAGCTCTCTGGCCCCGCCCCTCCCGCCGCCCCCTAGCACCAAGAGGCTCCTCCTGGGGCGGGGCTTGGTGCTCCCGGAACAACGCCCCTCCGAGGTCCGGAAGACTCCGCCCGCCATCGGCAAACTTCTGGAGCACTGCATGCTCAACGACCCCCCCGCCCTCAAAAGTCCCCGGGGGCTGCCCGGTAACCAAGGCAAACTATCGCCGCCGCCGCTGCCTCCTCCCATTCCCGCTCCCTGCCCCCCCTCGTCCCACCCGGCCCGCCCTGCTCCTCCCACCCACCCTCCGCAACCCCGGACAGGCCAAGGACCAGCCTCCCCCAAGCCCCCCCCCGCCCCGCCAAACCTTGCCATACCACCTATCCCACCGACCACGCCCATTTGGACACCGAGCACGCCCATTTGGACACCGACCACGCCAACTCGGACACCGATCACGCCCACTTGGACACCGATCACGCCCACTAGGTCACCGACGCCCACTTGGACACCGACTACCATCACTCGGACAACAACCATGCCCACTCGGGCACCAACCATGCCCAGTGTAGCTGAGAATGCAACGCAGTACGTCATGATTTTTTATTACAGGCCACTGTTAGCATATGGCTAGCTAAAATGCCTAGGTAACGTGCATAATTTACTGTACATTTTTTGCTAAATAACTAGTATCTATAACTTTAAAAGTATCTATAACTTTAACTAAGCATTTTGCTAGATAATTGGCTAAATTTACAGTTCGCATAATGCTAGATTGCATGCTACATTTGGAGTTATTTTAGGGTTAGCTAACACGCTACACTTACAGTTAGTTTATGACCGGCTAACATGTTTCCATTACAGTTACCATTTAGCTAGGAAACCTGTAACATATAGAAAATATTAAGTTCTGGTTTTCTCTCAGAAGAGAGTCCCCAGATGGTCAGAGTTTCCGGACCTCGGTGGACGAGATGCCGGAGACCGGCAGGAGAAAGTCAGGCCTGATCCAGAGAGGGGAAGACTCTGATGACGACTATGAGAATGTAAGCTAGAACTACACTTGGTATGGACTTGTGTTCTGCCTAGTTGTGTTTGGGTCTTTGTTGTATTGTGTTGTAATAGCGTTGTGTTGTGTGGTTTGCTTATGTTGTGTTTTGTAATGTGACATCTTTCTCTTCACAGGTTCAGCTACCAGACTCAGTCTTCATTGACACGACAGAAACCAGCAGCGTAGAGAAGTGAGAGACATAAACTGTTCACCATTTAACCTCAACACCCAACTCATTACTGTCCCTCCCTACCTAGTCGCCGTCTGAATATTTGTTTGTGTGTGATGGCTGGCTGTTGGCTAACACTGCTGTATGAATGTGTTACTAAATGTGTGTATGGATGGTTGAATGTGAAGCATTTATGTTGATTTGAGTTTACGAACATGCATTCTATTTACCTTTTTGTTTAACAGGCTGTTTAAAGAGACATCCTCAGCGCCCCACGATGGACTGTATGGAATCAGAAACTCAGGCACTAAAACGAACAAGGTAAATAGACAGATGGATGGATGGATGAATGGATAGATGATCGATGGATGATGGATGATGGATGAATGAATGGATGGAAGTAAAAGGTTTTGGCCCGTTTACTAAGACTAAGTAAACTAATGTTGGATGAATGTCAATCAGCAATGATTTTCTCCCCCCCTCTGGTGTTCTGCGGGCCTTCTGAAATTGGGCATTTGGTGAGCCATTGATCTAAATGATATTCCATATAAGAGCTCAGCAGCTCTCATAGCTGTATCTTGTTTTTTTTTTCCAACAAAAATGAACGCATACAATCTGTCCTAGCCATGAAGCTTTCTAAATGGGTGCCGGTAACAAAACAATCCACAAGTTTGGTTCTGTGTTCACCCGCCTCTGAGCATGCTCACGGATTTGTTCATTTGAGTCTCGTAGTACATTTATATAACTGGGAACTGGGAGCTCATTAAGATTCAGAAGTGGGTGCTTACGCTCTGTTCAAATCAGTTAGCAAACACAACCTCCTACACTTACCCTTGCGACTTTTTGAAATGTTGCTCTGAATGACCACAATGCCTTAAACACAGCCACTATCATCTGCCAACTCAGTCTCTAGTGATGCGTTCCAGAGACCATCCAAAGCAATGGGATGTGGGACTTATCCTACCTGAACTGTACTAGCTCCTACTTGGTGAAGTGGGGGTAGGTCGATCACCCCCCTGTTCGATAGTAGGAGGTTCCACTCCGACGGTGGGATATTCCACTTCGACAGGCATTCCAGTTCACTTTTCTTAGTTCGAGGTGGGATAAGTCCCATGTCCCACTGGTTTGGATGGGCTCTGGAACGCACTATAAGTCTGTCACAGCCCCGGTGGAAGGATTAACCAGGCAAGTGTGGATCAAAAATGACTGCACCGCTTTAGAAACAATTCAATTCAGTAGCAAATTATCTTACCACCAGAGTGTCATGATACACTGCGTGTGACAACCACTGAGATTGATCGAGGTCTACCCGCCCTCATCGACGTCATGCAAAGCAAGCAACTAGTCCACCATTTAAAACAACATTAAAGTCACTTCTACTTTTTGGCAGCAAAGCCAATGATGAAATAATGTATTTTTTCCCACGCATTTCCGAACAGCTACAAAATATAACCCAACCAGGCTGCCCCTACTTGCCTCTACTCAAAATAGTTGAGATTCAGATATTGAATTCAATGATAGCAAATACAGAAACAAAACTAAGGAGTGGCAGTAGCTCAGGAGGTAGAGAGGGTTGGCTGGTAACCGCACGGTTGCTAGTTCGATCCCCGAGGGTCAAGGTGTCCCTGAGCATGAAACGAAGCTTAACTGCTCACGACCAGTTGGCAGTTGCCCTGAATGGTTGACTCTGCGGTCTGTGTTTAATTCGGTGAATGTCAGGCAAATGCACTCTATTTACCATAACCCCCCCCCGGTGTGTAAACACAAAAGAGAGGTGTAAACGCCTTTTGAGTCCACCATTGGAGATGTTCCTGAATCCTCGGACGCCAGCATTCCGAGTTGCACTTTTGACGTCATTTCCGGTCCCAGAGCATTTATAGCGTTCACGTTCGTCTTTGTGATTGTGTCATGAAATTGGCTAGTCGTTGTTTATCGTTAGCTACATTAGCCTCTTTAGCAAACCAGCCCCAAAAACAAACAACACAACTTTACATTGTATTGCACGTAGAGCAAGACCATGCAATACATACATTGGTGACCGGAATAAAGTAGCAAGATAATCAAGTTTGTAAGAGCATTTCAAATCTACATTAAAATTACCAACGGGGTACAAATGCAAAGACAATAAATCTCTTCACGGGCGCAGCCATTTTTTGTTGAGAGCGTCATTACTGTTCTCGGTCTACTCTCAGAATTCTGAGAGATGAAGACAAAAAGGGGGCGTGCCTCCGAGAAATGCCGCAAGAAAGCTGGGATATACACTTCCGACTCGGAAGGCTGGCGTCCGAGGATTCAGGAACACACCACAACTACCTAGCAAGGGCAGTTCTTATGAGCTTACTCTGGTTGAATGAACCAAAGAAACAGCAATGGGAGCTTCTAAACACTTGTTTGGGTTATAATTGATGACAATGGCTCGGCAACTGCTGAGCTCAGTATGCGTGTACACTGCGAGAGGGTGTGAGTCAAACATCGACATATCAACTATCAACCTGGGGTCGTAGCAAACCTGCTAAATTCTTAAGGAGGTAAAGAGTGAACCTCACGTGTTTTCCTGTGCTGCAGGTGCTCGTGGTATGGGATGTGAGTGTGGGGAAAGCCAGGAATTACCGTCTGTTTGAAGAGGTAAGAGTCTTCATGCACCTGCATGACAAAACACCTGTCATACAATACTCGATCCAAAAGTGATCTTTGTTATTCGTTTGGTTTCAGGACAAGAGAGTGTTTCTGGACATTGACGTAACCTTCCTGTCCCTGGAGGCGCTGGTCGAACACTACCATACCCACCCTCTGCCTCACCACGGCTCCCTTTGTCTGCAGACACCTTACGGGGACTCACACCCCAGGTGACCCCTGACCCTCTGTCTGCAGACACCTTACGGGGACACACACCTGGTGACCTCCAACCCTGACCCTCTGTCAGTCATTTTAGCCTTCGGTGGATTAAACCTCTCACCTCTTACCCTCTAACCTGGGGTCACTAGAAGACCTGGAGCTCAACAAGTAAACCAGCGGACTGGTTCCATGTGGTTGTCTGGAGGACAGCTCCAGAAGGGGAGCGTCTGTTCCAGTGGGATGTACTACTTCTGATACTACTAGTAGTAGAACCAGGCATACACGAGAGAGTTATCCAATCAGAATACAGAAGGAAAGCACTGCCTGTCGTAGTAAGGAATATTTCCAATGCTGACCTGAGACTAGGTCTTATGGAGAATGGGTGGAACACAGGAGCTCCTCTACATATAGTGATGTGCTACAGTATAAACTCACAGATGATTGACAATAGCAGCACACAGATCAAATGGACCAATAGCAGCACACAGTTTGAATGAACCAAAAGCAGCTCATGGAACAAATGGACCAATAGCAGCAAACAGATCAAATGGACCAATAGCAAATCATGGAACAAATGGACAAATAGCAGCTCAACAGATTGAATTGACCAATAGGAGCTCAGATTGAATGGACCAATAGAGCTCACAGATTGAATGGACAAATAGCAGCACACAGATTGAATGGACCAATAGCAGCTCATGGAACAAATGGACCAATAGCAGCTCACAGATAAAATGGATAAATAGGAGCTCACAGATTGAATGGACAAATAGGAGCAGACAGATTGAATGGACCAATAGCAGCTCACATTTCCCTGATCAGATCAAACTTCACCATAATATTTATGTACCCCATTTTAAAACACAACAATCATCTATAAATACATAACAATTATCTATGTTTTAGGCCTAAAATATGTTTTAAAAAAGTAACAATCAATTTCCAATGGTATACAATACAACATTAAAAAACCTAAAGCATACAGTTCTAAAATACATTTCTAATGGACGGACACGCGTACAGAAACATTTGGAAAAAAAGGCATTTTCTAAACGACTCAAATAGAACACAGATCTATCTTGGTTGCTTGGTTCCTTTATAATAAGCCAACGGGTAGACACTGTAGATGTTGTACAGAGGTTGGCCACAAGATGACGCCGTAACAACACTGTTTTATCTGAGACGGGACGACCGTACAGAGAGACCATTTTTTTCTTGTATGTTTGCGCTGTGTTGGACTGGAATTAAATCACAGGGCTGCGGTCACCTTTAGAGGACGCAAATATGACTTACAGAAGATATTGGTGTTCACATTGGGTACATTCCAGTGCTCCACTTAAACAGGAAATCGTGTTCAGAAAGTTATATTCTTACAGAATGTAAATGAAATATCAATTAATTTATTTATGATGTAAATGTAATGTATCTATCTGTATTTACCATTTCAATATTTTGTGTTTTGATTGAGGCCATATACTGTAAATATAGTGTGCATATGAAAAAAACATAATTCTCGATTTCAATTACTGATTGCATTGACAGAAAGAGGGGATGGGGGGCGGTGGAGGGAAGGAGAAATAGGAATTAAGGTAGATGTGGAAGTAGAATTAAAACAGGGAATGAATCAAATAAACTGAAAATGATATGGCACTTTGGCGAACCCTTCAGGTCACCAGAGGTAACTTCAACAACGGCCCCCACTTACCCTGTGTGTTGAAATACCAACTGGCCTCCTTCAGCAGACAGATGAGCGGTGGGAGGGATGCTGGAGCTGGGAGCAGGCAGGTGGGCACACAGCAGGACATGGCCTTGATACGCTTGGCTAATTTGTGTGAGAAATCTCAGAGTGTAAATAAGCTTGGTAACCATCTCATGCACAGAACCTGATGCATGGCGAACTGGAAATGAAAATTGATTTAAATTACTATTATTATTAATTATTATAATAATCACAAGATGTGTTTAGTATAATAAAATTATCGTTGGAGAAGAATAATGGATGAGACTAATTAGTATGCTGATTAAATATTAATAACAGTGCGTGGTGTTCAGGTGTCGGACTGTAGAGAAGGAAGGGTTAATCTGTCACAAGTATGGGGGGGGGGGGTGAGGAGGAGGAGGAGGAGAAGAGATCCGCCAGGAGCCATACCCGGAGAGCCTCGTTGTGTGTATCAGGGGGGGCGATCGGGTATGTGTGTCAGGTTGGATCAGTGTATGTGTGTATGTTTCAGGGAGTCATTGATTGTGTGGTGGTGTGTGTGTGTGTTGTGTGTGGTGTGTCAGCGGGGTCGGTCTGTGTGTTATGTGTTTTATATGTAGAAGCTAAGGGTGAGGCGTCTGCATCCAGTCTCGTTTGTGTTTGTGTGTGTGTGTGTGTGTGTGTGTGTGTGTTGTGTTGTGTGTGTGTGTGTGTGTGTGTGTGTGTGTGTGTGTGTGTCATGTTGGATACGTGCATGTGTGAGTGTCCGCGTGCGGGCTGCTTTGCTGTAATCAGGCCATGGACTGCAGCTTGTCCGCCACCTCGGGAGGAGGCACCGCGAGCCGGAAAGACGACGGCGCGTGAACCGACCGAGAGCATAAAGACAGGCGCGTGGTCGGGGCTTGTTGCCGTTCGTTCCCACAGAGCCGCAGTCCACTCGGTGTCGCGTGTGATTTGGAATTGGTGTGCGTGTGCAGCGGTTTTCTACAGTCCGTGGTGTGAACCGGGTTCCGAACCACCAGGCCAGCTTCAGTCACCCAGCAGCCGGCTAACAACTCCTCCACTCGGCTCCCCTAGCAGACATGTCCCCGTCCCTGGTGTGGCTCTCCTTGGCACTGTCGACGCTGCTGTGCCTCCTACACGGCGCTCCTGTACAGGGTGAGTGGTGGACCGTGCGTGTGTGTGTGTGTGTGTGTGTGTGTGTGTGTGTGTGGTGTGTGTGTGTGGTGTGTGTGTGTGTGTGTGTGTGTGTGTGTGTGTGTGTGTGTGTGTGTGTGTGTGTGTGTGGTGTGTGTGTGTGTGTGTGTGTGTGTGTGTGTCGTTGAATGGAGGATCCTGATTAATGCCCCAAGTGTAAACGGAGCAGCAGAATCAGGTGTCACGTCAGTATGTTAAAAACATTTAATTCTCGGAATGGGACGGGCCGTCGATGGGTTGTTCTTATTGTTCTGCTCCCTCCTCTCCTTATCACATGGTAGGACCGTATTCCCAATCCTTTGAAACAATATAGCCTTTACATCCATTACATCCGCGAGTGTGTTTGTCTCGACTGCGCCTGCGCATTGTCGCCAATACGTGGGGTCTGTGGCCCCATTAGAGTATATATTTAAATATTTATGTGTTTATTGTTGGAGTAGGAGCAGAATGGGGTTGGGAGAAGTGGGGGATCCTCCTGCCACACTGCAGCGGACCGCAGTGGGCCATCCACTGTCGGCAGGTGTCTTAATGAGGACCGCACGGAGGCTGCGGTGGCGCGAGTCCCGCACGGAGGCTGTCTTGGCGCGTGTCCCGCGCACTGTTTACATGCAACACGTCCACGGACGTAGTGGTGTCTGATCAGACTACGAACTCCCGGTAAAGGCAACTCTCCCTAAAGGTTTTGTGTGAGCGTTGCCATGTGTGAACACCAACGCGCGTGTTTCGGCTTTCAATATCGGATGATGATTCCGAATATATTACGTCGTCACGCAAATTGGCTGACACCTCGAGCCTGATTAAAATGGATACATCGTAGGCTTATCTTGGCTCTGATTGGCTGCTTAACATCCTGTTCTTTTGATCCAAATGGTGGGTGTGCAATCATTGGACGGCCCCATCTCTCCAAGGGAAGGGGGGAGAAAGAGGAGAGAGGGGAGATGCAGGCTTGGTTTCTGTGAATTACTGTACCGTGACCTACAGTACGTCTGTTGCCCACCGTTTTAAACACGTGCCAGAGACTGTATTGTGGATACTAAATGTAAAGCTGTGTTTTAAATGCATTCTATAGACTGTATACAATGTGGATACTAAATGTATAGCTTCATTTAAACACGTACTAGTATACAATGTGATGCTACATGTAAAGCGTCTTTTAATGCATACCATAGACTAATTGGATGCTTAATGTTAAGCTTAATCTTAAACGTGTACTATAGACCATAGCTTTGTTTTATACATGTACCACACTATACCTGTGGTTAAGGCCCACTTGGGCGCCTGATATGAATAATGGTATTGAGAGATCGCTGAGGTATAAGCGGTGAATATTTAGTGATCCACTTCTGATAAATGATCATCTTAAAGGTCCTGCATTTAAAACTAACAATTCGATGCCGCGAGCAAACTCCTTATCCCGCCGTGTGGTCTGAGTGGCGTTCTCTGGGACGTTGGCTGTACAGACGCTGATACCACAGTAGCTTGGGTTAAAACGACCTGTGGAACCGGACAATGTCAAACAAAGGCTTCTCCTCCATGGCTTAAGATTAGCAGCTGTTGTGATCTCGGAGGCTGGCTGTCAGCTGACTGAGCTATTGCCTGAATGATTTGTAGGTTAGCCCTTTGTCTGGCTGTCGATAAGATGTATTGCAATAATATCCTGGATTAGGTTCATTTCGTGTGGGACATTATTGCATAGTTAATATTGTGTTGGGTAGTAACATCGTGCTCGTTCAAAACTTGATTTCTATACACAAATTTCCTTCACAAGGGAAATGATGTAACAAGAGAAACAAATAACGCTAAATAAAAAGATCATATGGTCTGTGATTTTAGGTGGATAATATTTATAAACCAGGGAGTCTTAATCCATAGTTTCAACTCTTCTTAATCATTATGATCAGATTGTACAGCCAGACCTACTTCTTGAACATGGAACAAAACTCTGAGAACCTCTGAGCTTTCCCTCTGGTTCCTTCCTCCCTCCCTGTCCCTTTTTGGTGTTTCTTTCTCCCTCTGTCGTGACCTCTGACCTGGGGTTAGGGGCGACTCCGGAGTGTGAGGCCAACCAGTTCCAGTGTGGGAACGGCCGCTGCATCCCGTCGGTGTGGAAGTGTGACGGCGACCCAGACTGTACGGACGGCAGCGACGAGACCTCCTGTGGTGAGGCCTGGCTTTGACCTCCTTTGTTTTGGGTTAATTTGGTATTGCCAAATCCAAATGGCAATTACATTTAACATTTTTACATTGCCTCTTTATAACATCCCTTTTTTAGAGATATGAATGAAACTACAGTGTCATGAATTTCTGGATATATCTAACTCTACACAATCTACCCAACCATGGTGTACCTGTGCGCACACTATGTACACAGCCCAGATAGGCGGAGCTTGGTAGACATTATTATCCAAGCGCGTGTACATGAATGTGCACGTGTCCTTGATCTAATGGTTTCCTTTACCTCGTGACCCAGTTAAAACACACACACACACACACACACACACACACACACACACACACACACACACACACACACACACACACACACCCCCCCCTCTCTCTCTGGGCCACCCTCTATTCACCAGTTCATACTGCCCCAGGGACTTCTGGGCCAGCATACCATCGTGATGCTATATTATCTATTTCTGCAGAGGGAAAAATAATTATTTCTGCATTTATTGTCTTCCTACTATTGAGCTGAGCAACACCCCCACCCCACCCACCCTCCTATAACTAAAGCGGTCCCTCTCCCCCTACAGAGAAGCTGACCTGTGCGGATTCTGACTTTGTGTGCACTAATGGCCAGTGTGTCCCCAAGCGCTGGCACTGTGACGGAGAGCCAGACTGTGAGGATGGCTCTGACGAGAGCTCGGAGATCTGCCGTGAGTACAGACCTCTCTAAACCCTCACAGCAGCAGGGCTTGGCAGTGGAGCAGGCTGTTTGCTAATCAGAAGGTTTGTGGTTTGATTCCCGGCTCCTCCTAGTGTCGTGTTGCCCCTGAGCAAGACTCCTATCTGATCTGTGTTCTTGCATGGCACACGGGCGATGGTAGATGAGTGTTTTTTCTACCTTATCTTAAAGCACTTTTACCACTGGTCAGAAAGCGCTTCATTAAAGCGTTCCATTTGCAATGTACTCCTTTCCCCTCGCTCCTCCGAGCTGTGATGTCAGCACCAAAACAAACTATTCTGCCCTGATCCTTCAGTTCCGACCCATGTGTCCTGAAGATCCATCAAGCTTTGTGTTCAAAATCAGGAGAAGGGAAGGGATTTATCGACCGGAGATTTTGCTGTACGGAGTCGAGCGTTTCTATGGCAACTGAAAAGTGGCCTGTTGGACCAAAAGGTTCTGTTTTTAAGGGATAGGGTTGGACCCGGGTAATGTTTTGAGGTGAGGGAGTTAGACCTGGCTTACGTTTTAAGGTGTGGGAGTTTGACCTGGCTTACGTTTTAAGGTGAGGGAGTTTGACCTTGGTTCTGTTTAAAGGGGAGGTAGTTGGATCTGGTTTCTGTTTAAAGGGGAGGTAGTTGGATCTGGTTTCTGTTTTAAGGTGAGGGAGTTGGACCTGGGTTATGTTTCAAGTTGTGGGAGTTGGACCTGGGTTATGTTTTTAAAGGGATATGTAGTTTGACCTGGGTTATGTTTAAGAGGTTATTTAGTTTGAACTGTGTGTATGGAACTCCGACTCTGGAACCCCGCCAAATATCTGTGTTGGAACTACAACAAGGTGTTAACTCTAACCACTTTAAAGTTGAACCGGGAGGCTTGGTTGCGGAAACAATTCTCTACTGGATGTTGGCTCACCTTAGACGGGAGCAATGTGAAGCACACCAGCAGAAGGTGTCAGACTTGTCTGCGTGTTACAGATGTACACGGTGTGTACGTGCAGCGAGGCACTGGTTTCCCCCAGTGCCTCTGTTGTGTTTGAACAGCTGATAGGCCTGACTTGGCTGCCCCCCCTGGAATCCTGTGCGTGTGTCGGGGGCACATGCATCACGCTCCACACGTGGGTGTGTGTGCGTCAGGCGGCTGGATTGGGGAAGCGGGTTGTTGAGGGTTCTGCTTTAGTTTAATGCATTATTATGCTGCCACTCAAACATTAAGACAGCTGTCTGTTACTTTAATTCCAAAGATATGCTAAATCTGTTGAAGAATAACAACCACAAGCTCTTGTTGAAATGTTTGTTTGCTAAATGTTTAGCCTGCTCCCAGACATGAGGCGCTTTGGGGTTTATGTGGGAGTGTTTCCTGCCGACGTGTTGATGAATGTTGAAACGTTGTGTTTCTGCAGACATGCGGACGTGTCGTGTGAACGAGTTCAGCTGCGGGGCCAACCAGTGTATTCCTGTCTTCTGGAAGTGCGACGGGGAGAGCGACTGTGATAAAGGAGACGATGAAGTCAACTGCAGTAAGCACACCGACGCACACATTCATGGACACGATTAATATCCCACAGGGAGCAATGCTAGTTAAAGCTAGATGCAGTTGATTTGATCTCGTATCATACATTTTTTCCTGGACTATGAATGCAAAAGACGAGATGCGTTGTGGTTCCCAGTCCTGTATGACGTCTCCCAGTGGGATGATTACTGGCGAGGGCCGGGCCTCCTGCCCCCAGCAGCGCTTAACCAGGTGACCTCCTCCCCTCCCGCCAGGCAACATCACGTGCGCGCCCAACGAGTTCACGTGCGCGAGCGGCCGCTGCATCTCCCGCAACTTTGTGTGCAACGGCGAGGACGAGTGCGGCGACGGCAGCGACGAGGTGGGCTGTGCGCCGTCCTCCTGCGGGCCCAGCGAGTTCCAGTGCGGCAACGCCTCCTGCATCCCCGCCAGCTGGGTGTGTGACGAGGACGTCGACTGCCAGGTGGGTCCAGGCTGTCGCCTTACATTTGTTGGAGCCTCTATTTTATTATTTACGGTAGCCGCCTGTTACCTGTTTACTGAGATGCGCACTGTGATGACTTCGTACTCTGTGTGGCGTTCGTTTCCCGCCGTAGTGGCGATGCTGTGTTGTTATGCTGTGAAGAGCTTGTGATAAATGGACTAAACTAGTTGCATAAGAATAATTATTAGGGGTTAACATGGTAGCAGAAAATGGCTACTTCTAAGAACTACAAATTGCCTGTAGTCCTACGAGAATTGGAAAATTAAGTGGAAATGTGGAAACGCGTGACTACTTGGACGAGAAAAAACAATCATTAGTTGTAGCTCCATGGCTGAAAGGTAGGGATACCCCTCTAGAACTCATGGATGTACACACGGCGTGATGCTGGTGAACGACCTGTTGGGCATTAGGACTCCTCATCGGCCCGTCTCTGCTCCCAGTGCAGGTCCATTATTAAAATGGTCATTATTATAATTGACATTTTACAAGGTGTTGCGTGATGATGAGCTGCGCTGGATTTCTAAGTTATTGATGTCGAGCCGGCTGAGGCAAGTATAACGTAACCATGGTAACGGGCCGACGATGACGACATGGCTGTGAATGACAATGTGGCCGTCTCTCTGTGCGCGCACCCACGCCAAATGAGAGCATGTTTGACAGAACTAGCACCTATCGAGGATGAGCTACTGCGGAACCTTTAGGGAATGGCCAAACATTCACTGCCATGAACGCCAAACGTCTCCATTGGACCAGGTTTTGTGCAGTCCAACACGCGTACCCTCTTGGAAGGCAGGACAGGAGGCTTGTGCTAGAGGAGGCTGTTTCCTCGCGCTTCATAAGATCTGTCCTTGAGGTGTTGAGGCAGCCAAACAGCTAATGAGATGGTACTTTATTCATGAAAATTGAATAAATGTATGAGCATCGAATAACATTTGTACTGGGGTGAAACATTTGGTCGATATGCATACATTGTGCACCAGACGACTGTAAATAGCACCATTTATCTAGTATGAATTGTCTATTGTTTTAGTTCCCTTATTTAAATCGTTCTTTTTGCTGTGGATCCCATTCGTGTCCGACGGGTTAGCATTATTATTTGTTTGGGGAAATGTTTATAGGTTTATTTATCCCCCCCCCTTTCAGGACCAATCGGACGAGTCCCACACCCGCTGCGGCCGGCACCCGACCCCCCCTGCCAGGTGCTCCTCCAGTGAGATGCAGTGCGGCTCAGGGGAGTGCATCCACAGGAAGTGGCGATGCGACGGGGACAGCGACTGCAAGGACGGTAGCGACGAAAGCAACTGTCGTACGTACCCCCTGTTTAACCCACGTACTCTGCGATGTGTAAAGAGTGGGGGCTACTGGGCACTAGGTAGGGTCTGATCTGTGTTGGCCTCTGTGGACTAGGTAGTGCGTGGGTTACTGTGGACTAGGTAGTGTGACCTTTGTGGGTTACTGCGGACTAGGTAGTGTGTGGAGTACTGTGGACTAGGTAGTGTGTGAACTTTGTGGATTACTGTGGGTTAATATGGACTACTAGGTAGTTTGTTCTTACGTGTGTGTGTGTGTGTGTGTGTTCCCCAGCTGTGCGTACCTGTGGGGCTGACCACTTCAAGTGTGACGATGGCGGCTGTATCCCTGGCAACCGCCAGTGTAATGGTCTGCGAGAGTGCACTGACGGCTCAGACGAAAACAACTGCAAAAACGGTACGCGTGAGTGTGCATTGTTTAATCTGTGTGGGTACTGCACTTGAAGGTAACTGATCTGGGTGTGTTCTTCCCTCTGGTTAAGTGTGTTCTGCTGGCATGCATCTGTTTTTGATCGAATAAAACCGATGTTTTCAGTTCTGTCACATTGTTTGTGTGTACTCGTTTTTTAAATGTTGTACATTGCCCCACTGCCTTCAGGAAGACAAAAAACATCTGATGCCCAAGATTGCATTTTAAGGCTCAATTAGCATGTAAACGCTGGTTGCAGCTACTTGTCGCTTTCTGCCCATAATGGATGACTACAGCTTGGCCGGATATAATTGCATGTTGGGTTCTTTCCATGTTTGCACTACATCATGGCTTTATTGAATTGTTTCTTTCTTCACACATTTTTAACCTATAAACAAATATCACAATTTATTAATCTACCAAAATTACATATTGGTGTTAATTATGATGCAGCGTGAATATGATTGACTGGACCTTACATAACTCCATCCTCCCTAACCCTGGGGGTCTCCCCGACCAGTGACCCAGTGCAGCGGGCCAGAGAAGTTCCGCTGTCGCAGTGGGGAGTGCATCGAGATGACCAAGGTGTGCAACAAGGCCCGAGACTGTCCCGACTGGAGCGACGAGCCCATCAGCGAATGCAGTGAGTACTAGTACCGTGCTCATTAGATATACACCGTAGCAGGGCAGTACCGTGCTCATTAGATATACATCGTAGCAGGGCAGTACCGTGTTCATTAGATATACATCGTAGTGGGGCAGTACCGTGTTCATTAGATATACACCGTAGTGAGGCAGCACCGTGCTCATTAGATATACATCGTAGTGGGGCACCTCAGCACTGCATGTAGGAAATGCGCCTTTGAGGGCCCCGGGTTCGGTTCCAACCTGTGGTCCTTTGCTACATGTCATTCCCTCTCTTTTACCAAATGCCTTCCTGTTACTCTGCAAGGCCCCGTCCACTAAGTTAATGTCTACAAATGTAAAATAACGTAAAAGTGACGCACGGTAGCCATACTGATGCATGTTCCAAAATTGGTACGGCCTTGATAGGTTAATCTCAAAGCATTGAGCTGAGGATGTTATGCTGCCTTTCTAAATAAGCCACATTCATTTTTCTCTATTTTATTTCAAGAACTGCCTCATAATTAAACAGAAATGATCGAGGGTGGTTCATGACTACATAACAGGGTGGGTCTGTTTTGGAATGTCGACGATGTTAACCAGGGTCTCAACAGATGTGTATGAATATCCTAGCAGATCTTGTTCTTGTTCCAGATGTGAGTCAGTGTCAGATGGACAGTTGGTTAACTGTGATCTGAAGACTTCTATGAATATCCTTGCAGATGTTCTTGAATGAATTAGGGCTGCGCAATTATTTGCATATTCATTTAAACCTTGATTTTGGCCCAGCGTGAAAGGTTGCTTTTCATTTATAAAAAAATAAACTAATACTGAAATCAGTCCTGTACCTTCAAAAAGAAGGCTATACCATTACATAAATCTCATTTACTCAATTCGTAGTATTTTTTTTACATACGTTGGCACCAAAGAATATGAATGTAATCTGTTAATCGCAATCAGAATATTCAGCAATTATCATTTGAGTCATCATTTTGCAGCTCTAGCATGAATGGACAAGCAGCTGTTGTTCCAGATGTGAATGAGTTTCCGTTGTCCACTGGATTTGAAGAGGCGAACGTTCCTGTCCTTCCAGGTGTGAACGAGTGTCTGCTGAACAACGGCGCTGCTCCCACATGTGTAAGGACATGGTGATCGGCTTCCAGTGCGACTGCACCCCCGGCAGCTCATCGACCACAAGACCTGCGGAGGTACCTTCCCCCCCCGTGCCCTGCCCGCCGCCCAATGCCTCGCTGGCTCTCTTGTGACACATGTGGTGTTTGGAAACGGCCCTCGCTCAATAAGTGACCTAAAAGCAGAGTTAATATTGTATCAGGGCGGTTAAACCGTCGTAAAGTGTGGTGGAAAGTACAGGCAAGATCCGGTTTATTGGGCAGCTCGGGAGAGTCCGCCATGCACTCGCTCAGGAGCACTGAAGCCTGAGGTGCCTGAGGGGAAGGAAAGTCTTTTATGTCAGCAAATAAATTATCAGTTGGTACAGTTGAACCGGTTTATCGTTTGTGGTGAGTAGATTTGTCAAAGTAACCCGTTGCCACAGCAGTTATCTGATAGTGGGCAGGAACTTCACCAAGGCCATGGCCTGAAGTATCTCATCCTTGAGCTTATAGGAGAAGATAATATTGTTCCAAACACGGGGCGCAGAGAGCTTTAACACTGTGCATGATGGCCTGTCATTTTCGCTTCACTGTCTTTCTTGTAAAGATGTCGGGTTTGCTTCCTCCGTTCCGGTCGTCTGAACATGTCCCGACGGTTGTTGTTGTTGTTTTTTGTGTTTGTTGTCTCCAGACATCAACGAGTGTGTGAACCCTGGCATCTGCAGTCAGATCTGCATCAACCTGAAGGGAGGCTACAAGTGTGAGTGTCACAACGGCTACCAGATGGACCCCACCACGGGGGTCTGCAAGGCTGTGGGTGAGTCTCCCCTGTAGCGCCGTCACCAGGTGGGGGGGCAGGCGGGCAGTGGGTGGGTGGACCAACGAGATGACTGTTTACCACAGAGACGAGATTAAACCTAACTAGCTTACCACAAGATGAAGGACGACGAGTCGTAGTGAAACGGTAAAAGCAAAGCGTTTGCGTTGTGGATGTGTCCGTGTGGATGGTTTCTATCGTCATGGTAATGATATCCAGGTTTGAATAAGAAGAAAGGAGGACTGTTTTTAGCTTCTGGCATCAGAACCATTTACCCAATCAGACTCTTTGAAGAGGTCAGATGACCTTGGCGATGGGCAGTAAGGGAGTAGACGACTTAAGCAATCAATCAATTGAAGTGTAGAACAGCTCCCAGCTGGCCCTGCTGCTGTCTGAGCTGGGGAGGACTCGGGAGTGGATGTAAGGCTCAATATTAATATTTAAAAACCTTTTAAAGGTATTCATTTCATGCCTGTCTGGTCCATACATTTGGCATTCATGATTCTCCTTGCTTTAGACCGTTTGTCGCTGTATTGAATCAGAGTCCCTTTGGGTAAGCCCCTAGCCGTTAATGGGAGAGGCTCGAACAACGGGTTCTGTCCACTCCGACCAGCTGTGTGTCGTGACCTATCCTGGGGGGGGCGGGGTTGGTAATGTCGACAGTAAGCCCAAAACAAAGGGACTGTTGTGGCGACGACAGTGCATGAAGTTCATGTGACCTCCGGCGGATCCTCCTCAGGCAAGGAGCCCTGCCTGATGTTCACCAACCGCCGGGACATCCGGCGGCTGGGCCTGGAGCGCCGGGAGTACACCCAGGTGGTGGAGCAGCAGGAACACGGTGGCACTGGACGCAGACTTCAACCAGCAGACCATCTTCTGGGCGGACCTGGGCCAGAAGGCCATCTACAGGTCAGACCCCCCCCCCCCCCCCCCCACCACATATAGACCTGGGCCAGAAGGCCATCTACAGGTCAGACCCCCCCCCCCCCACACACGCATAGACCTGGGCCTGAAGGCCATCTACAGGTCAGACCCCCCCCCCCCCCCCACCACATATAGACCTGGGCCAGAAGGCCATCTACAGGTCAGACCCCCCCCCCCCCCACACACGCATAGACCTGGCCTGAAGGCCATCTACAGGTCAGACAAATGACTGTGCAGCCATTTAGCAGATGCTAAATGATGCTACACCATAGCTGGTGTAATTGTAGTTTTCCAGAAGCATCCCATAAATAAATGGCTTGACGGAATGGTACTGCAGCAGTAATGGTAGGAAAAGCGTACACATTGTTGTAAAGGAATTGTGTCCCAGTCCCCATTCTGCTATATGGTAACGGTTAGTCTTTAGCAGACCGGACTCGGGGATCTCATTCAGCACCTTGGAAGGAGCCCGTGTCTCTCCTTACCCCTCTCCGCCTCCCTCCTCTCAGCACGGTTCTGGGCAAGAAGGCGGAGCAGGGTATCCACACCATGGTCATCGACAACATGCAGACGCCCGTGGGCATCGCCGTTGACTGGATCTACAAAAACATCTACTGGTCCGACCTGGGCACCAAGACCATCGCCGTGGCTACCTTCAACGGCACCAGGCAGAAGGTTCTGTTCAGCAGTGGTCTGAAGGAGCCCGCCTCCATTGCTGTGGACCCGCTGTCTGGGTAGGGAACTGTACTTAAGTTACAGGGCAGTTACCATACGCCTTTATCTTGGACATGCCGCGTTGGTGCGGAGTGCTCCGGGCTAATCTGTGTTAATGGTTTGTCCTCCAGGTTCCTGTACTGGTCTGACTGGGGGGAACCAGCGAAGATAGAGAAGTCAGGGATGAATGGAGCCGGCCGACGGACCCTGGTGGAGACGGACATCCAGTGGCCTAACGGCATCACCCTAGGTAGGAGAGACCCCCCCCCCCATCACTCACTCACACTCGCTGGGTGATTATCCATGTTCTCCAGCAAGATGACTCAGCTCATCTGGTCTCTCGCCCAGTGGCCTGTCCATAATGGATGAGGACTGCAACCGTTGCCCTGGTTACCACACTACCTCACATGTAAGGTGGTCGATATCAACGCCGGCTGGTTGAATTGGGAACAAATCATTTGGATCTCTTATGGTGGCCTCGTGTCATTTGGCTATTCAAATGCAATGCACATGGCACTTCGCCTTGGTCTTCTGTAAGTGGATATTGTTTGAGGAGGTCTGGAGCAGAGTCCAGTCCTCTCGCTCTCTCCTCTCCTCCATCTCCCACATCGGTTAGCCATAGACTAGTCCTCCCCTCTGCTCGATTTTATTATTATTATTAGTTTTTACGTCTCGTACCTCTACTCGGTAGCGATTCTAGAAAATTTTACATGGGGTGGCAGAAGGGTGGCAAGTTAAATTCAAGGGTGGCAAATCACACACAAAGTCAAGTCTTTTTATTGTTGGAAACACACATGCCTGGTGTCTATGTATTTATTTATACCAATTGCTAATGAAAACAGTTAACATATTGTGTCTATCTTTCTGTTTGTCTATATTTTAAGTTTTGTGTGTCTGTCTGTGTGTCTGTCTGTCAGTCTTGCGTCTATCTACCCGTCCATCTCTACACAAAAGACTTAATGATTCAGCGTGGTTCCCTTCGGATGATCCGCCCATCATCCGAGCACATCGGGAAACAGCCACTGAAAAGCCAATTTAATACTTATTTTCTCTCCCTTTGATTGATATTAAATAAATTTAATATTTGATTGATTTACAACACCTCGTTGTGATGGGTTGTCATTGTTAATATTCATAAGACTCAGAGCTACGAGGAAAGGGCTTGTGGATTCTCTGCCTGTGGAGTTGCGTGTTTGGGCGGTCCCATTGTGCGCCGGCTGGACTTGATGTGGTGTCGATCGTTTGAAAAGTAATTGTGTTGTCTGTTACCTGAGAGAAGGGCAACACCTTGTGTGTGTGTGTCTGTCCGATCTCGAAACCCCACCGTCAATCGCAATCAGTGTGTCAATGGCGAGCACGCACTCGTCCACACACGAACACAACAGGCATGCAGATTAAGACACATGTGACCACCCATCACATTTTCTTGATTCAAGTTTCAGCTGTACTGTACCTTTTTTCAACACTGCAAGCGTACAGTTGGCTTGTCTCCAGTTCTTTGGCTTTCAAACCGTTTCTGTCTTCATTTGAATGAAGCGGCAGATGCGCCGGTGAGAAGAGAGCAAATAGGATTCATGGACACAACCATTTTACAGGGAGGGGGGACATAAAGATTTTAGTTCTTAAACTTAAACAAGTTACCAATGAGATCAACAGCTTCAGTAGCAAAAAATTAATGCCATTCAATAAATGTATATTGGAGACACTTCTAACAACCTGGGTGGCAAGCATTTTTTGGGGGGTGGCAGCTGCCACCCCTTGCCACCCCGGTAGTTTCGCCACTGCCTCTACTCATTCTGTCTCCTTAACCCTGTCCTCCCCCTCCTCTGCTACCACGGCTGGTTCGTCGTCCCCTCTTCCATCCTGCTGTTCTCTCCCTCCATCGCTCTCTCTCTCTCCCTCCCTCTCTCTCGCTCCTCTTTATGACCTCCCCCTCCTCCAGACCTGATCAAGGGCCGGCTGTACTGGGTGGACTCCAAGCTGCACATGCTGTGTAGCGTGGACCTGAACGGGGACAACCGGCGGAAGGTCCTGCAGTCCTCAGAGTTCCTGGCTCACCCCTTTGCCCTCACCGTGTTCGAGGTTCGCTCATCCATAGATGAAGGCTGTGGGCTGTGATGCGTTTATATTCATGTCTTTAATGCATTAGCCGTTAATGTTTTATAATAATCCTGTTATAGTTCAGTAGATAAGGATTAATGTATTGATTTCCGCTGACACTTAATTGCATTGCTAATCGTATGGCGATGCAAAGCGTCCAGAGTGTAGGATTCCTTCGGGTGCGTTTTGAGTCTAACCCTGACGTAACTGGACCCTGCAGGACCGCGTGTTCTGGACGGACGGGAGAACGAGGCCATCTACGGAGCCAACAAGTTCACGGGCTCTGACGTGGTGACGCTGGCCAGCAACCTGTACGACCCCAGGACATCATCGTCTACCACGAGCTCATCCAGCTCTCCGGTGAGTACGCAAGTGCTGGAGTGGGAGTACTTAATCGTCTGGACTCCTACACGACTCCTCCTCCCCGTGCCGACGACTCCTCCTCCCCCGTGCAGACTCCTCCTCCTCCGTCCTGACTCCTCCTCCTCCCCCGTGCCGACTCCTCCTCCTCCCCCGTGCCGACTCCTCCTCCTCCCCCGTGCCGACTCCTCCTCCTCCTCCCCCGTGCCGACTCCTCCTCCTCCCCCGTGCCGACTCCTCCTCCCCTGACGGACTCCTCCTCCTCCCCCGTCCCGACTCTCCTCCTCCCCGACTCCTCCTCCGTCCCGACTCCTCCTCCTCCCCCGTCCTGACTCCTCCTCCCCCGTCCCGACTCCTCCTCCCCCGTCCCGACTCCTCCTCCCCCGTCCCGACTCCTCCTCCTCCTCCCCCGTCCCGACTCCTCCTCCCCCGTCCCGACTCCTCCTCCTCCTCCCCCGTCCCGACTCCTCCTCCTCCTCCCCCGTCCCGACTCCTCCTCCTCCTCCCCGTCCCGACTCCTCCTCCTCCTCCCCGTCCCGACTCCTCCTCCTCCTCCCCCGTCCCGACTCCTCCTCCTCCCCCGTGCCGACTCCTCCTCCTCCTCCCCCGTGCCGACTCCTCCTCCTCCTCGCCCGCCCCGCCTCCTCCTCCTCCTCGCCCGTCCCGCCTCCTCCTCGCCCGTCCCGACTCCTCCTCGCCCGTCCCGACTCCTCCTCCTCCTCCTCCCCCGTCCCGCCCCCTCCTCCTCCTCCTCCCCCGTCCCCCCTCCTCCTCCTCCCCCGTCCCGACTCCTCCTCCTCCCCCGTCCCGACTCCTCATGTTCTCCTCCCCAGGTCCCAACTGGTGTACAGAGAAGGGGGAGAATGGGGGCTGTGCCTACCTGTGTCTCCCCGCCCCCCAGGTGAATAAGCACTCCCCCAGGTACACCTGCGTGTGTCCCCAGGGCCAGGAGCTGGCGGAGGACGGACTGCGCTGCCGACCAGGTGTGTGAAACGCACGCACTCACACACACTCTCACTCGGATCACCTGACCGCTCTCCTCTCCTTGAGGTTTTATACAGATCTCACCTGAAGTAGAAAGACTGGGCGGTGGTCTCCCTTGGCAACCTTGGTGGTCGCCAGGGGATCAGCTTGAATGCAGAAGGCTGATGGGGAAGTGAGGTGTGTGGAGCTGAAGGAGGAATGTTATCGTGAGTTATTAGGGGCACTGGTGTGGCTAGCAACCCCCCCATGCTGTTGGCAAACACACTGATCGTGTGTGTGTGTGTGTGTGTGTGTTCGCTTTAGCGGATCCATCCAATGTAATCTACAGATGGTTCACTTTAGAAGAACAGGTTGTACAGGAGGGGAGCTCTGACAGACGGTCATGGGGGGGACGGACGTCGAAAAATGTTTCTCAATCTTAATTTGAAGTGAGACATTGTCTTTTCTCCGGTCATACAATGTGTTTCTAACGTGGGTCTGATCGCGCCACAATGAGGCAAAATCTCCATTCCGTATTCAGGACTCGTCTGCTCCTCGTCCTCAAGAGAAGGTCATGTGTGGCACATTGAATCTTGTTTGGTGTACGATTGAAGACTGCTCCTAATGCATTGTGGTTAGGCACTGCAGGAGTGTGAATGACTGTATCCATCCACTCTTTAACTGTTGGTAGCGCTCCACGTCACTCGCTCAACGTCCAATAGGAGCAGAGACTAGGAGCTAGCTCGTATTTACATGTTTAACCTTTTGAGCTGCAGATGGCCGTCCTGTCAGAGATGTTAGGGGGGGCTTCAGCTGGGAGACGCGGTCTCTTGTGCTTTCATTCTATTTTTATTCTTCCAATGTTTTTATATCTTGAGCCTTGTTTCTTAACTGGGTCGCGGTTGTGATGGAAAGCGGTAGAATAACAGTTCCTAGCCCCAAGCCGGGGTTTAGATTAAAGATCTGTCAGGCGAGGCTGAAAACATGAAGCGCTTCTGCTTATTCTCATGAGCTTTGGTCTCTTTTCCTTCCAAGAAAGCTGACTTTTAGAAGCGCCTTCGTGTGCTGTTGTGTTGGCGCCTTCTTTCTCTTTTCCCGGGGAATGAATGGTTTCATCAAATAGTTCCCGTTCTAATTGTACATGTTGAGCCCTTACTCAGTCCTCTGGGACGGCTGATCTCATTTCCCAGACCTGCTGGGTGTGAGCAGTCAGAAGTAGGCCAACTCGGGGAAGTCACTGTAGCTAAATGCTGTTGTCCAACTCTGAGCGTGCCCTGTCTGACAGAGTCCGCCCCCGCCCTGAGGATGCTGGTAGAGGTGGGACCAGTCCCGCCCCAGGTAATTGCTCCCTTGCCGGTGGTCCGACGCGACCGACCGGCGCCGTGACTAACTGTACTCGCTGGCTTATTAAAGTGTGAAGGAGATGCACGTGCTCGTCTGCTTTGGCCACGGTCTGCGTCTTTGTTGGCTTTGTGTAAGCTGGAGAAAATGCCTAATGACATTAATCACTAACTTTATCCTATCGCATTAGGTGAATGCAATGAACTGGGTCTAGTTTGGGTTTCATCTACCTCACTATTGCTTTGGTCTGTGTTTTAATGCTTGTCTGTGCCGTTGTCTTGGAAGATATGTGCTTAACTAACATTCATTTGATGTTAGTCAACTTAGAGTTTGCTGGGTTGTGATTCAAGGTGTAGTATGTTGAATTTGGGGACATCTAGAGGAACAGAGTTGGCAGAAATGGAATATGATATTCCTAAATGTTTGAATTGGTGTATAACCCAATGGAAACCACAACCTTCTTCACCTTAGAATGAGTCTAGACGGTAGGTCCTCTTCCATAAGGCTGAGAGAGTGTTTTATATCAATCACCATCTTACCTGAAAGCTAAGACCATTTAGTTTTACGGACTCAATGACCCCATCAAAATTATAAATCTATCAATGAACCACACCACTTGTAGACTAGGACATAATTTGGAAGAATAATCTGATCAGCCAGTCAACCCCCGCTCATTCTGCTGGGTGTGGTTCATCACTGGGCAGACAGCAGCTCCACGTGTAAGCCCACATTACAGATCAGGACGTGGAATGCGTGTACGCTGGTTAGATACAATTAGAATATAGATTTGTCTGTGGTTGACTTTCAATATCCTGTGTCTTCCTGCAATGTCTGGACTCTTCTGATTTATGTAGATAGACATGCACAATGAATAAATATTGATTGATGCATAACTATCTATATTTTAAGGGAAATCTGTATATTTTCTTCTGAATATACACACACACACACACACAATAAACTTTTCTAAGTACATTTCTAAGTAAATTGTGTTTTTATTCCACACTTGTTCCCAGGCCATTATAGCCCCTTTGAATTCCCTTGAGATACAGAGAGAGAGCCAGAGAGAGTAAGAGAGAGTCATGTTTGCAGTTGACTTTCTAGCACATAGAGGAACAGACAGCTCTATTATTAAGCCTGACAGGAAACATCTAACCACATAATGACACCAAAATGACCGCTCTCTGCGCCTCCCTGTCGCTCTTACTCTTTCTCTGTCACTCATTGTCCTCTCTGTCTTCCCGTCTTTCAGATTCAGAGTACAATAATAGCTCATGGCTATTCCGATTTTAATCTCTTTCTATCTCTCCATTGCTCACTGTCTTTCAGTCTGTCCATGTGGCTGCAGGCCAGCCTGTCTCTCTGCCTGTCACGGTTTTCAACAATGAAGCCATTCCTCTATCGATCAGGGTTTGTCTGACAGTTGAAGGGAAGTATGCCCTCTAGTGGTAGCGAGAACAAATTGCACTGTTTTGAACTATTGGACGACACGGTCATCTACTGGAGGGCCGTGTCATTACAGGCTCTCCAAATGACGCTACCATCCTATTGGCTCTCTTGCAACGGGAGGAACGTAAACATAATCAGGACAGTATAAAGTGTCAGCCAAAAACTATAAGATATGACCTATAAAATAGAGTGTTCACTTGCTTTAAGTAAGTATGTTCACAATATACCAAAGGAAATGCGCAGAGCTGATGGTACATCACAGAACAAAATAAGAAGTAGAACTACCTGAAGCCCATATGAAGTCGTAGAATCCACTCACTGTATAATCCACAGTGTTTATTTTAACCAGCTAAAATGGCTTCAATGAAAGTCCAATGGGAACGAAAGTGTAAGAATATATCTCTTTGAAGTATCAAAGAGGATACACTATCCAAAACTCTCAAAAGTATCTTAGAAAACCTGTTACCAAGTGAATTGAACACAGAACTCTTGGTGGACAAGTGCAGGACACCCCGAACTCAGCCGCTCCTCCTGTCAGGAAACCACAAACACAGAGGAGCAATGTGGTACTACAAATACACCAGTGGACATGGTACACACACTCCCAAACTCACGCACATGCACACACACACACACACCACGCACACACACACACACACACACACACACACACACACACACACACAAGCGCGCTATGCTTACACTTCTCAGACAATAGCATAACACGCAATAAAACCCTGGAAATGCTGTGTTGGAAAGTCTTGAGCACCACCAGAATAGCCTCTCTCCCTCAACGGCTACAACAAGTTAGCCTCTCTCCCTCAACGGCTACAACAGGTTAGCCTCTCTCCGTTAGCCTCTCTCCCCAACGGCTACAACAGGTTAGCCTCTCTCCGTTAGCCTCTCTCCCTCAACGGCTACAACAGGTTAGCCTCTCTCCGTTAGCCTCTCTCCCTCAACGGCTACAACAGGTTAGCCTCTCTCCGTTAGCCTCTCTCCCTCAACGGCTACAACAGGTTAGCCTCTCTCCGTTAGCCTCTCTCCCTCAACGGCTTCAACAGGTTAGCCTTTCTCCGTTAGCCTCTCTCCCTCAACGGCTACAACAAGTTAGCCTCTCTCCCTCAACGGCTACAACAGGTTAGCCTCTCTCCGTTAGCCTCTCTCCCTCAACGGCTACAACAGGTTAGCCTCTCTCCGTTAGCCTCTCTCCCTCAACGGCTACAACAGGTTAGCCTCTCTCCGTTAGCCTCTCTCCCTCAACGGCTACAACAGGTTAGCCTCTCTCCGTTAGCCTCTCTCCCTCAACGGCTACAACAGGTTAGCCTCTCTCCGTTAGCCTCTCTCCCTCAACGGCTACAACAGGTTAGCCTCTCTCCGTTAGCCTCTCTCCCTCAACGGCTACAACAGGTTAGCCTTTCTCCCTCAACGGATACAACAGGTTAGCATCTCTCCCTGTTAGAATCTATCCCTCAACGTCACAACAGGTAAGCATCTCTTCCACAACAGCCATAACAGGTAAAAACATGCCTCTCAAGTTTCACGCATTCGGCGTGAGACACACGCAATTCATCCCATGCACAAGCTCACACGCACACACTTCGTATCTCTCAAGCAGAGAAATAACCCAGGATAGCGCCCACCAAACTTGCGCCTCTATTTAACGTGGAACAGGCAAGAATCAAAGGGGTCCGTACGCCGTTTACTGTAGGGCTGACCAGAAGCACTCTTTTGCATATGACATGCCCACCTTTTAGGAGACACTTTTAAAAAGAATGTGTCGGGCGGAATTTCAAAATCGTCCGGGATTCTATTAAAGCCTCATACATGTTTACATTGAATTTGCATTGCGTTCCTCGGGTTCCGGTCACAAAACTAGTTAGGCTACGCCCTCCCCTACTCAGTTCTGTTCGCTTTGCATTGGTGGAAGTGAGTAGGGTGGAGTGGTTAAGTAGAGCCTTCAGATTGACGGTTTGACTTTAGAGTTATCCGTCATGTTAGCATCGAGCCCTCATCAGCTACAATAAGTTAGCATCTCCCTCAATGGCTACATCAGATTAGCACCTATTTTATTTGTAAACAATGGGAATGCTTCACAGTCACACGCTTAGGCCTATTGCCTCATTAGGCCTATTGACGCACAGGAAGTGATACCATTACCACACAAGGTTGAGATGAACCGAGTAACACATGGAAGAAACCGTGGGTGTATGATAAGAGAAGAATCTAACTAAATTGGGACTTCCTTGCTCTGAGGAAATTGCGTTTTTTACTTCCAGTTGCATTTTTACTTTCAGTTGCTCAGCATCGAGTTGTCATGTTCTCGTAAACTGTTTCTTTTCTTCAGTCATTTTGGAGTTTTTCTATCAATCAACCTAATCTTTTATAATCATCATTTAATATTATATAACCTGATGCATTCGCAGGTTGATTTCACCTACATTATAATCCTATGTTATAGCTGAAGTTACATTCTAATCCTATGGTATACCTGTATTACAGGGTGATGTTCCTACATTATAATCCTATGTTATACCTGTATTACAGGGTGATGTTCCTACATTATAATCCTATGTTAGTACCTGTATTGCAGGGTGACGTTCCTACATTATAATCCTATGTTATACCTGTATTACAGGGTGATGTTCATACATTATAATCTTATGTTATACCTGTATTACAGGGTGATGTTTCCTACATTATAATCCTATGTTATACCTGTATTACAGGGTGATGTTCCCAACATTATAATCCTATGTTATACCTGTATTACAGGGTGATGTTCATACATTATAACCCTATGTTATACCTGTATTACAGGGTGATGTTCCTACATTATAATCCTATGTTATACCTGTATTACAGGGTGATGTTCCTACATTATAATCCTGTTATACCTGTATTACAGGGTGATGTTCATACATTATAATCCTATGTTATACCTGTATTACAGGGTGATGTTCATACATTATAATCCTATGTTATACCTGTATTACAGGGTGATGTTCATACATTATAATCCTATGTTATACCTGTATTACAGGGTGATGTTCATACATTATAATCCTATGTTAAACCTGTATTACAGGGTGACGTTCATACATTATAATCCTATTGGTATACCTGTATTACAGGGTGATGTTCATACATTATAATCCTATGTTATACCTGTATTACAGGGTGATGTTCATGCATTATAATCCTATGTTATACCTGTATTACAGGGTGATGTTCATACATTATAATCCTATGTTATACCTGTATTACAGGGTGATGCGGGCGGCGGAGGAGACCACCTCCAATAACGTGTTTCCCTTCAAGATTGTCCTCACTTCAGCAAAAAACACAGAATCTGGTTGTTCTCTGCAGCCAGTGAGGAGGAGGGAGGGTGAGCCCTGACACATGAACACATGACACATGTGTGTTTCCGTGATCTGCTGCTGCTTCCCTTTACCTCATGACCCTGATAACACACGCACACACAGCCACGCACGCACGCACGCACTCACGCACGCAGGCAGACAAACTAACACACAGACAGACAGACAGACAGACAGACAGACAGACAGACACAGACAGACAGACAGACACAGTTCTGCCATAACAGTGCTGTCCCTCCACAGAAGTGGATGAAGTCTTTGCGCAAGGAGATTGACCATTACAACGACCGGAGAGAGTCCCTGATCACTTTGTAAGTACATATTAAATACATATGCAATGTGGATATGTAAAGAGAGGAAATAGAACATGCAGGACCCCTGCAAACCTCTGTGCACCAGATGCTGTTCACATGAGTCACACTGAGCGCGACCACTAAACCACGGAGTGGTTTGGTGTGAAGGTTCTGTGAGAACTCACATCAGAGGTCGACTGCGGTACTTGACCTCGTCATTTCTGAGAACCCGTTGGTTCCTGGAACCTGTTGTTACGACTAGTACAACGTCATCTCCCTCCAGCAGGTCTCACTAGCACTACGTCACCTCCCTCCACCTGGTCTCTACCTCCATCAGGTCCCACCTCCATCAGGTGTCACCTCAATCAGGTCCCACCTCCATCAGGTCTCACTAGAGCCAGGTCCCACCTCCATCAGGTGTCACCTCTATAAGGTCACACCTCCATCAGGTGTCACCTCAATCCGGTCCCACTTCCATCAGGTCTCACTAGAGCCAGGTCCCACCTCCCTCCATCAGACATTAAATATTACCGACAGCAGAATCCAAAGAGATAGGGCAGGTAAAGGTAAAGTCAAACCATTTCCATTAACCGTAGAATTACTTGGACCTGTGAGGTTGGTTGGATGGTTAGCTGCTAAGTCTGTTAGGGAATCTCTTCCTGTCGTGATCATATTAGGTCATGTTAATGTACTTGTTAATGTGGCCTTGGGTGTCTTGAAAGGCGCCTCTAAATTAAATGTATTATTATTATTATTATTACTCTATGTAACAATTTCCTCTGCTTCCATAGCGAGACCGACTCTGATGACGAGAGCTTCTATGGGAGCATAGAAAGACCCATGGATATTAAACACTCTGAGGACCACACAGAGGATGGTACTGCCTTAACACAAACACACACTCACACACACACAAATATACACACACACACACACACACACACACACACACACACACACACACACACACACACACACACACACACACACGCATGCAAGCACTGATGCACATTCACACACACGCACACACAAACACATCACACCACACACCAATCACAAACGCACACGCATAACCACACACACACACACACACACACACACACACACACACACACACACACACACACACACACGCGCACACACACACACACACACACACACACACACACACACACTCACTCACACACAATTTCATCCACATGCACCTGCTCACAGACACACACACAACCACCAACACACACATATGTTGTACACATATCACATATCTTATTTTCAATGTTATTTATTCCCCCGTGTCAAGACTATATGGAGGAAGATGAAGATGACGATGAGGAAGACTATGTCAAACCTGACAGTTCCCCAACATCGACAGGTACACACATTTACACGAACAGAAAAAACACACACACACACACACATGCTCAAACACTTTTGTATGTTTGATTTAGTCTCTTGACTAAAAGAATCGATGAATGTTAAACAAATCTATAATCTTTTGGCAGTTTGGATGTTTACTTTATGTATACATGTATTTGTTATTCCTTTGTAACTTGATATAAAAATTGTTACTTCCTGGTTACTTACTTATTCCTTCCTGTTTGCTTCTTGGCAACTCGCTTACAACTTCCTGGTTCCTTGTTAATTACTCCCTGTTTTCTTCCTGGTTACTAGTGGTTGACTCCAGGTCCTTCGCAGGTCGTCCCAACGTCCCTCCCCGGCCTACCCTCCCCCCCCAGTGCCCGCCCCACCCCGCTCTCTGACCTCTGACCCATCCTACAGGTTTAGCAAGGGCCCCACCCTCCCACCCCCCGTGCCCCCGCCCAACAAACTGTCCCCGAGCTTCCCACCCAGAAAGACTCCCCCACCCTTCCTCCCCCCCTCTATCCTCAAGGACCCCGGGAGGAAAGGAGCCCCCAGCAGCTCTCTGGCCCCGCCCCTCCCGCCGCCCCCTAGCACCAAGAGGCTCCTCCTGGGGCGGGCTTGGTGCTCCCGGAACAACGCCCCTCCGAGGTCCGGAAGACTCCGCCCGCCATCGGCAAACTTCTGGAGCACTGCATGCTCAACGACCCCCCCGCCCTCAAAAGTCCCCGGGGGCTGCCCGGTAACCAAGGCAAACTATCGCCGCCGCCGCTGCCTCCTCCCATTCCCGCTCCCTGCCCCCCCTCGTCCCACCCGGCCCGCCCTGCTCCTCCCACCCACCCTCCGCAACCCCGGACAGGCCAAGGACCAGCCTCCCCCAAGCCCCCCCCCCCCGCCCGCCAAACCTTGCCATACCACCTATCCCACCGACCACGCCCATTTGGACACCGAGCACGCCCATTTGGACACCGACCACGCCAACTCGGACACCGATCACGCCCACTTGGACACCGATCACGCCCACTAGGTCACCGACGCCCACTTGGACACCGACTACCATCACTCGGACAACAACCATGCCCACTCGGGCACCAACCATGCCCAGTGTAGCTGAGAATGCAACGCAGTACGTCATGATTTTTTATTACAGGCCACTGTTAGCATATGGCTAGCTAAAATGCCTAGGTAACGTGCATAATTTACTGTACATTTTTTGCTAAATAACTAGTATCTATAACTTTAAAAGTATCTATAACTTTAACTAAGCATTTTGCTAGATAATTGGCTAAATTTACAGTTCGCATAATGCTAGATTGCATGCTACATTTGGAGTTATTTTAGGGTTAGCTAACACGCTACACTTACAGTTAGTTTATGACCGGCTAACATGTTTCCATTACAGTTACCATTTAGCTAGGAAACCTGTAACATATAGAAAATATTAAGTTCTGGTTTTCTCTCAGAAGAGAGTCCCCAGATGGTCAGAGTTTCCGGACCTCGGTGGACGAGATGCCGGAGACCGGCAGGAGAAAGTCAGGCCTGATCCAGAGAGGGGAAGACTCTGATGACGACTATGAGAATGTAAGCTAGAACTACACTTGGTATGGACTTGTGTTCTGCCTAGTTGTGTTTGGGTCTTTGTTGTATTGTGTTGTAATAGCGTTGTGTTGTGTGGTTTGCTTATGTTGTGTTTTGTAATGTGACATCTTTCTCTTCACAGGTTCAGCTACCAGACTCAGTCTTCATTGACACGACAGAAACCAGCAGCGTAGAGAAGTGAGAGACATAAACTGTTCACCATTTAACCTCAACACCCAACTCATTACTGTCCCTCCCTACCTAGTCGCCGTCTGAATATTTGTTTGTGTGTGATGGCTGGCTGTTGGCTAACACTGCTGTATGAATGTGTTACTAAATGTGTGTATGGATGGTTGAATGTGAAGCATTTATGTTGATTTGAGTTTACGAACATGCATTCTATTTACCTTTTTGTTTAACAGGCTGTTTAAAGAGACATCCTCAGCGCCCCACGATGGACTGTATGGAATCAGAAACTCAGGCACTAAAACGAACAAGGTAAATAGACAGATGGATGGATGGATGAATGGATAGATGATCGATGGATGATGGATGATGGATGAATGAATGGATGGAAGTAAAAGGTTTTGGCCCGTTTACTAAGACTAAGTAAACTAATGTTGGATGAATGTCAATCAGCAATGATTTTCTCCCCCCCTCTGGTGTTCTGCGGGCCTTCTGAAATTGGGCATTTGGTGAGCCATTGATCTAAATGATATTCCATATAAGAGCTCAGCAGCTCTCATAGCTGTATCTTGTTTTTTTTCCAACAAAAATGAACGCATACAATCTGTCCTAGCCATGAAGCTTTCTAAATGGGTGCCGGTAACAAAACAATCCACAAGTTTGGTTCTGTGTTCACCCGCCTCTGAGCATGCTCACGGATTTGTTCATTTGAGTCTCGTAGTACATTTATATAACTGGGAACTGGGAGCTCATTAAGATTCAGAAGTGGGTGCTTACGCTCTGTTCAAATCAGTTAGCAAACACAACCTCCTACACTTACCCTTGCGACTTTTTGAAATGTTGCTCTGAATGACCACAATGCCTTAAACACAGCCACTATCATCTGCCAACTCAGTCTCTAGTGATGCGTTCCAGAGACCATCCAAAGCAATGGGATGTGGGACTTATCCTACCTGAACTGTACTAGCTCCTACTTGGTGAAGTGGGGGTAGGTCGATCACCCCCCTGTTCGATAGTAGGAGGTTCCACTCCGACGGTGGGATATTCCACTTCGACAGGCATTCCAGTTCACTTTTCTTAGTTCGAGGTGGGATAAGTCCATGTCCCACTGGTTTGGATGGGCTCTGGAACGCACTATAAGTCTGTCACAGCCCCGGTGGAAGGATTAACCAGGCAAGTGTGGATCAAAAATGACTGCACCGCTTTAGAAACAATTCAATTCAGTAGCAAATTATCTTACCACCAGAGTGTCATGATACACTGCGTGTGACAACCACTGAGATTGATCGAGGTCTACCCGCCCTCATCGACGTCATGCAAAGCAAGCAACTAGTCCACCATTTAAAACAACATTAAAGTCACTTCTACTTTTTGGCAGCAAAGCCAATGATGAAATAATGTATTTTTTCCCACGCATTTCCGAACAGCTACAAAATATAACCCAACCAGGCTGCCCCTACTTGCCTCTACTCAAAATAGTTGAGATTCAGATATTGAATTCAATGATAGCAAATACAGAAACAAAACTAAGGAGTGGCAGTAGCTCAGGAGGTAGAGAGGGTTGGCTGGTAACCGCACGGTTGCTAGTTCGATCCCGAGGGTCAAGGTGTCCCTGAGCATGAAACGAAGCTTAACTGCTCACGACCAGTTGGCAGTTGCCCTGAATGGTTGACTCTGCGGTCTGTGTTTAATTCGGTGAATGTCAGGCAAATGCACTCTATTTACCATAACCCCCCCCCCGGTGTGTAAACACAAAAGAGAGGTGTAAACGCCTTTTGAGTCCACCATTGGAGATGTTCCTGAATCCTCGGACGCCAGCATTCCGAGTTGCACTTTTGACGTCATTTCCGGTCCCAGAGCATTTATAGCGTTCACGTTCGTCTTTGTGATTGTGTCATGAAATTGGCTAGTCGTTGTTTATCGTTAGCTACATTAGCCTCTTTAGCAAACCAGCCCCAAAAACAAACAACACAACTTTACATTGTATTGCACGTAGAGCAAGACCATGCAATACATACATTGGTGACCGGAATAAAGTAGCAAGATAATCAAGTTTGTAAGAGCATTTCAAATCTACATTAAAATTACCAACGGGGTACAAATGCAAAGACAATAAATCTCTTCACGGGCGCAGCCATTTTTGTTGAGAGCGTCATTACTGTTCTCGGTCTACTCTCAGAATTCTGAGAGATGAAGACAAAAAGGGGGCGTGCCTCCGAGAAATGCCGCAAGAAAGCTGGGATATACACTTCCGACTCGGAAGGCTGGCGTCCGAGGATTCAGGAACACACCACAACTACCTAGCAAGGGCAGTTCTTATGAGCTTACTCTGGTTGAATGAACCAAAGAAACAGCAATGGGAGCTTCTAAACACTTGTTTGGGTTATAATTGATGACAATGGCTCGGCAACTGCTGAGCTCAGTATGCGTGTACACTGCGAGAGGGTGTGAGTCAAACATCGACATATCAACTATCAACCTGGGGTCGTAGCAAACCTGCTAAATTCTTAAGGAGGTAAAGAGTGAACCTCACGTGTTTTCCTGTGCTGCAGGTGCTCGTGGTATGGGATGTGAGTGTGGGGAAAGCCAGGAATTACCGTCTGTTTGAAGAGGTAAGAGTCTTCATGCACCTGCATGACAAAACACCTGTCATACAATACTCGATCCAAAAGTGATCTTTGTTATTCGTTTGGTTTCAGGACAAGAGAGTGTTTCTGGACATTGACGTAACCTTCCTGTCCCTGGAGGCGCTGGTCGAACACTACCATACCCACCCTCTGCCTCACCACGGCTCCCTTTGTCTGCAGACACCTTACGGGGACTCACACCCCAGGTGACCCCTGACCCTCTGTCTGCAGACACCTTACGGGGACACACACCTGGTGACCTCCAACCCCTGACCCTCTGTCAGTCATTTTAGCCTTCGGTGGATTAAACCTCTCACCTCTTACCCTCTAACCTGGGGTCACTAGAAGACCTGGAGCTCAACAAGTAAACCAGCGGACTGGTTCCATGTGGTTGTCTGGAGGACAGCTCCAGAAGGGGAGCGTCTGTTCCAGTGGGATGTACTACTTCTGATACTACTAGTAGTAGAACCAGGCATACACGAGAGAGTTATCCAATCAGAATACAGAAGGAAAGCACTGCCTGTCGTAGTAAGGAATATTTCCAATGCTGACCTGAGACTAGGTCTTATGGAGAATGGGTGGAACACAGGAGCTCCTCTACATATAGTGATGTGCTACAGTATAAACTCACAGATGATTGGACCAATAGCAGCACACAGATCAAATGGACCAATAGCAGCACACAGTTTGAATGAACCAAAAGCAGCTCATGGAACAAATGGACCAATAGCAGCAAACAGATCAAATGGACCAATAGCAAATCATGGAACAAATGGACAAATAGCAGCTCACAGATTGAATTGACCAATAGGAGCTCAGATTGAATGGACCAATAGAGCTCACAGATTGAATGGACAAATAGCAGCACACAGATTGAATGGACCAATAGCAGCTCATGGAACAAATGGACCAATAGCAGCTCACAGATAAATGGATAAATAGGAGCTCACAGATTGAATGGACAAATAGGAGCAGACAGATTGAATGGACCAATAGCAGCTCACATTTCCCTGATCAGATCAAACTTCACCATAATATTTATGTACCCCATTTTAAAACACAACAATCATCTATAAATACATAACAATTATCTATGTTTTAGGCCTAAAATATGTTTTAAAAAAGTAACAATCAATTTCCAATGGTATACAATACAACATTAAAAAACCTAAAGCATACAGTTCTAAAATACATTTCTAATGGACGGACACGCGTACAGAAACATTTGGAAAAAAGGCATTTTCTAAACGACTCAAATAGAACACAGATCTATCTTGGTTGCTTGGTTCCTTTATAATAAGCCAACGGGTAGACACTGTAGATGTTGTACAGAGGTTGGCCACAAGATGACGCCGTAACAACACTGTTTTATCTGAGACGGGACGACCGTACAGAGAGACCATTTTTTTCTTGTATGTTTGCGCTGTGTTGGACTGGAATAAATCACAGGGCTGCGGTCACCTTTAGAGGACGCAAATATGACTTACAGAAGATATTGTGTTCACATTGGGTACATTCCAGTGCTCCACTTAAACAGGAAATCGTGTTCAGAAAGTTATATTCTTACAGAATGTAAATGAAATATCAATTATATTTATTTATGATGTAAATGTAATGTATCTATCTGTATTTACCATTTCAATATTTTGTGTTTTGATTGAGGCCATATACTGTAAATATAGTGTGCATATGAAAAAAACATAAATTCTCGATTCAATTACTGATTGCATTGACAGAAAGAGGGGATGGGGGGCGGTGGAGGGGAAGGAGAAATAGGAATTAAAGGTAGATGTGGAAGTAGAATTAAAACAGGGAATGAATCAAATAAACTGAAAATGATATGGCACTTTGGCGAACCCTTCAGGTCACCAGAGGTAACTTCAACAACGGCCCCCACTTACCCTGTGTGTTGAAATACCAACTGGCCTCCTTCAGCAGACAGATGAGCGGTGGGAGGGATGCTGGAGCTGGGAGCAGGCAGGTGGGCACACAGCAGGACATGGCCTTGATACGCTTGGCTAATTTGTGTGAGAAATCTCAGAGTGTAAATAAGCTTGGTAACCCATCTCATGCACAGAACCTGATGCATGGCGAACTGGAAATGAAAATTGATTTAAATTACTATTATTATTATTATTATAATAATCACAAGATGTGTTTAGTATAATAAAATTATCGTTGGAGAAGAATAATGGATGAGGACTAATTAGTATGCTGATTAAATATTAATAACAGTGCGTGGTGTTCAGGTGTCGGACTGTAAGAGAAGGAAGGGTTAATCTGTCACAAGTATGGGGGGGGGGGTTGAGGAGGAGGAGGAGGAGAAGAGATCCGCCAGGAGCCATACCCGGAGAGCCTCGTTGTGTGTATCAGGGGGGGCGATCGGTGTATGTGTGTCAGGTTGGATCAGTGTATGTGTGTATGTTTCAGGGAGTCATTGATTGTGTGTGTGTGTGTGTGTGTGTGTGTGTGTGTGTCAGCGGGGGTCCGGTCTGTGTGTATGTGTTTATATGTAGAAGCTAAGGGTGAGGCGTCTGCATCCAGTCTCGTTTGTGTTTGTGTGTGTGTGTGTGTGTGTGTGTGTGTGTGTGTGTGTGTGTGTGTGTGTGTGTGTGTGTGTGTGTGTGTGTGTCATGTTGGATACGTGCATGTGTGAGTGTCAGCGTGCGGGCTGCTTGCTGTAATCAGGCCATGGACTGCAGCTTGTCCGCCACCTCGGGAGGAGGCACCGCGAGCCGGAAAGACGACGGCGCGTGAACCGACCGAGAGCATAAAGAAGGCGCGTGGTCGGGGCTTGTTGCCGTTCGTTCCCACAGAGCCGCAGTCCACTCGGTGTCGCGTGTGATTTGGAATTGGTGTGCGTGTGCAGCGGTTTTCTACAGTCCGTGGTGTGAACCGGGTTCCGAACCACCAGGCCAGCTTCAGTCACCCAGCAGCCGGCTAACAACTCCTCCACTCGGCTCCCCTAGCAGACATGTCCCCGTCCCTGGTGTGGCTCTCCTTGGCACTGTCGACGCTGCTGTGCCTCCTACACGGCGCTCCTGTACAGGGTGAGTGGTGGACCGTGCGTGGTGTGTGTGTGGTGTGTGTGTGTGTGTGTGTGTGTGTGTGTGTGTGTGTGTGTGTGTGTGTGTGTGTGTGTGTGTGTGTGTGTGTGTGTGTGTGTGTGTGTGTGTGTGTGTGTGTGTGTGTGTGTGTGTGTGTGTGTCGTTGAATGGAGGATCCTGATTAATGCCCCAAGTGTAAACGGAGCAGCAGAATCAGGTGTCACGTCAGTATGTTAAAAACATTTAATTCTCGGAATGGGACGGGCCGTCGATGGGTTGTTCTTATTGTTCTGCTCCCTCCTCTCCTTATCACATGGTAGGACCGTATTCCCAATCCTTTGAAACAATATAGCCTTTACATCCATTACATCCGCGAGTGTGTTTGTCTCGACTGCGCCTGCGCATTGTCGCCAATACGTGGGGTTCTGTGGCCCCATTAGAGTATATATTTAAATATTTATGTGTTTATTGTTGGAGTAGGAGCAGAATGGGGTTGGGAGAAGTGGGGGATCCTCCTGCCACACTGCAGCGGACCGCAGTGGGCCATCCACTGTCGGCAGGTGTCTTAATGAGGACCGCACGGAGGCTGCGGTGGCGCGAGTCCCGCACGGAGGCTGTCTTGGCGCGTGTCCCGCGCACTGTTTACATGCAACACGTCCACGGACGTAGTGGTGTCTGATCAGACTACGAACTCCCGGTAAAGGCAACTCTCCCTAAAGGTTTTGTGTGAGCGTTGCCATGTGTGAACACCAACGCGCGTGTTTCGGCTTTCAATATCGGATGATGATTCCGAATATATTACGTCGTCACGCAAATTGGCTGACACCTCGAGCCTGATTAAAATGGATACATCGTAGGCTTATCTTGGCTCTGATTGGCTGCTTAACATCCTGTTCTTTTGATCCAAATGGTGGGTGTGCAATCATTGGACGGCCCCATCTCTCCAAGGGAAGGGGGGAGAAAGAGGAGAGAGGGGAGAGATGCAGGCTTGGTTTCTGTGAATTACTGTACCGTGACCTACAGTACGTCTGTTGCCCACCGTTTTAAACACGTGCCAGAGACTGTATTGTGGATACTAAATGTAAAGCTGTGTTTTAAATGCATTCTATAGACTGTATACAATGTGGATACTAAATGTATAGCTTCATTTAAACACGTACTAGTATACAATGTGATGCTACATGTAAAGCGTCTTTTTAATGCATACCATAGACTAATTGGATGCTTAATGTTAAGCTTAATCTTAAACGTGTACTATAGACCATAGCTTTGTTTTATACATGTACCACACTATACCTGTGGTTAAGGCCCACTTGGGCGCCTGATATGAATAATGGTATTGAGAGATCGCTGAGGTATAAGCGGTGAATATTTAGTGATCCACTTCTGATAAATGATCATCTTAAAGGTCCTGCATTTAAAACTAACAATTCGATGCCGCGAGCAAACTCCTTATCCCGCCGTGTGGTCTGAGTGGCGTTCTCTGGGACGTTGGCTGTACAGACGCTGATACCACAGTAGCTTGGGTTAAAACGACCTGTGGAACCGGACAATGTCAAACAAAGGCTTCTCCTCCATGGCTTAAGATTAGCAGCTGTTGTGATCTCGGAGGCTGGCTGTCAGCTGACTGAGCTATTGCCTGAATGATTTGTAGGTTAGCCCTTTGTCTGGCTGTCGATAAGATGTATTGCAATAATATCCTGGATTAGGTTCATTTCGTGTGGGACATTATTGCATAGTTAATATTGTGTTGGGTAGTAACATCGTGCTCGTTCAAAACTTGATTTCTATACACAAATTTCCTTCACAAGGGAAATGATGTAACAAGAGAAACAAATAACGCTAAATAAAAAGATCATATGGTCTGTGATTTTAGGTGGATAATATTTATAAACCAGGGAGTCTTAATCCATAGTTTCAACTCTTCTTAATCATTATGATCAGATTGTACAGCCAGACCTACTTCTTGAACATGGAACAAAACTCTGAGAACCTCTGAGCTTTCCCTCTGGTTCCTTCCTCCCTCCCTGTCCCTTTTTGGTGTTTCTTTCTCCCTCTGTCGTGACCTCTGACCTGGGGTTAGGGGCGACTCCGGAGTGTGAGGCCAACCAGTTCCAGTGTGGGAACGGCCGCTGCATCCCGTCGGTGTGGAAGTGTGACGGCGACCCAGACTGTACGGACGGCAGCGACGAGACCTCCTGTGGTGAGGCCTGGCTTTGACCTCCTTTGTTTTGGGTTAATTTGGTATTGCCAAATCCAAATGGCAATTACATTTAACATTTTTACATTGCCTCTTTATAACATCCCTTTTTTAGAGATATGAATGAAACTACAGTGTCATGAATTTCTGGATATATCTAACTCTACACAATCTACCCAACCATGGTGTACCTGTGCGCACACTATGTACACAGCCCAGATAGGCGGAGCTTGGTAGACATTATTATCCAAGCGCGTGTACATGAATGTGCACGTGTCCTTGATCTAATGGTTTCCTTTACCTCGTGACCCAGTTAAAACACACACACACACACACACACACACACACACACACACACACACACACACACACACACACCCCCCCCTCTGCTCTCTGGGCCACCCTCTATTCACCAGTTCATACTGCCCCAGGGACTTCTGGGCCAGCATACCATCGTGATGCTATATTATCTATTTCTGCAGAGGGAAAAATAATTATTTCTGCATTTATTGTCTTCCTACTATTGAGCTGAGCAACACCCCCCCCACCCACCCTCCTATAACTAAAGCGGTCCCTCTCCCCCTACAGAGAAGCTGACCTGTGCGGATTCTGACTTTGTGTGCACTAATGGCCAGTGTGTCCCCAAGCGCTGGCACTGTGACGGAGAGCCAGACTGTGAGGATGGCTCTGACGAGAGCTCGGAGATCTGCCGTGAGTACAGACCTCTCTAAACCCTCACAGCAGCAGGGCTTGGCAGTGGAGCAGGCTGTTTGCTAATCAGAAGGTTTGTGGTTTGATTCCCGGCTCCTCCTAGTGTCGTGTTGCCCCTGAGCAAGACTCCTATCTGATCTGTGTTCTTGCATGGCACACGGGCGATGGTAGATGAGTGTTTTTTCTACCTTATCTTAAAGCACTTTTACCACTGGTCAGAAAGCGCTTCATTAAAGCGTTCCATTTGCAATGTACTCCTTTCCCCTCGCTCCTCCGAGCTGTGATGTCAGCACCAAAACAAACTATTCTGCCCTGATCCTTCAGTTCCGACCCATGTGTCCTGAAGATCCATCAAGCTTTGTGTTCAAAATCAGGAGAAGGGAAGGGATTTATCGACCGGAGATTTTGCTGTACGGAGTCGAGCGTTTCTATGGCAACTGAAAAGTGGCCTGTTGGACCAAAAGGTTCTGTTTTTAAGGGATAGGGTTGGACCCGGGTAATGTTTTGAGGTGAGGGAGTTAGACCTGGCTTACGTTTTAAGGTGTGGGAGTTTGACCTGGCTTACGTTTTAAGGTGAGGGAGTTTGACCTTGGTTCTGTTTAAAGGGGAGGTAGTTGGATCTGGTTTCTGTTTAAAGGGGAGGTAGTTGGATCTGGTTTCTGTTTTAAGGTGAGGGAGTTGGACCTGGGTTATGTTTCAAGTTGTGGGAGTTGGACCTGGGTTATGTTTTTAAAGGGATATGTAGTTTGACCTGGGTTATGTTTAAGAGGTTATTTAGTTTGAACTGTGTGTATGGAACTCCGACTCTGGAACCCCGCCAAATATCTGTGTTGGAACTACAACAAGGTGTTAACTCTAACCACTTTAAAGTTGAACCGGGAGGCTTGGTTGCGGAAACAATTCTCTACTGGATGTTGGCTCACCTTAGACGGGAGCAATGTGAAGCACACCAGCAGAAGGTGTCAGACTTGTCTGCGTGTTACAGATGTACACGGTGTGTACGTGCAGCGAGGCACTGGTTTCCCCAGTGCCTCTGTTGTGTTTGAACAGCTGATAGGCCTGACTTGGCTGCCCCCCCTGGAATCCTGTGCGTGTGTCGGGGCACATGCATCACGCTCCACACGTGGGTGTGTGTGCGTCAGGCGGCTGGATTGGGGAAGCGGGTTGTTGAGGGTTCTGCTTTAGTTTAATGCATTATTATGCTGCCACTCAAACATTAAGACAGCTGTCTGTTACTTTAATTCCAAAGATATGCTAAATCTGTTGAAGAAGAACAACCACAAGCTCTTGTTGAAATGTTTGTTTGCTAAATGTTTAGCCTGCTCCCAGACATGAGGCGCTTTGGGGTTTATGTGGGAGTGTTTCCTGCCGACGTGTTGATGAATGTTGAAACGTTGTGTTTCTGCAGACATGCGGACGTGTCGTGTGAACGAGTTCAGCTGCGGGCCAACCAGTGTATTCCTGTCTTCTGGAAGTGCGACGGGGAGAGCGACTGTGATAAAGGAGACGATGAAGTCAACTGCAGTAAGCACACCGACGCACACATTCATGGACACGATTAATATCCCACAGGGAGCAATGCTAGTTAAAGCTAGATGCAGTTGATTTGATCTCGTATCATACATTTTTTCCTGGACTATGAATGCAAAAGACGAGATGCGTTGTGGTTCCCAGTCCTGTATGACGTCTCCCAGTGGGATGATTACTGGCGAGGGCCGGGCCTCCTGCCCCCAGCAGCGCTTAACCAGGTGACCTCCTCCCCTCCCGCCAGGCAACATCACGTGCGCGCCCAACGAGTTCACGTGCGCGAGCGGCCGCTGCATCTCCCGCAACTTTGTGTGCAACGGCGAGGACGAGTGCGGCGACGGCAGCGACGAGGTGGGCTGTGCGCCGTCCTCCTGCGGGCCCAGCGAGTTCCAGTGCGGCAACGCCTCCTGCATCCCCGCCAGCTGGGTGTGTGACGAGGACGTCGACTGCCAGGTGGGTCCAGGCTGTCGCCTTACATTTGTTGGAGCCTCTATTTTATTATTTACGGTAGCCGCCTGTTACCTGTTTACTGAGATGCGCACTGTGATGACTTCGTACTCTGTGTGGCGTTCGTTTCCCGCCGTAGTGGCGATGCTGTGTTGTTATGCTGTGAAGAGCTTGTGATAAATGGACTAAACTAGTTGCATAAGAATAATTATTAGGGGTTAACATGGTAGCAGAAAATGGCTACTTCTAAGAACTACAAATTGCCTGTAGTCCTACGAGAATTGGAAAAATTAAGTGGAAATGTGGAAACGCGTGACTACTTGGACGAGAAAAAACAATCATTAGTTGTAGCTCCATGGCTGAAAGGTAGGGATACCCCTCTAGAACTCATGGATGTACACACGGCGTGATGCTGGTGAACGACCTGTTGGGCATTAGGACTCCTCATCGGCCCGTCTCTGCTCCCAGTGCAGGTCCATTATTAAAATGGTCATTATTATAATTGACATTTTACAAGGTGTTGCGTGATGATGAGCTGCGCTGGATTTCTAAGTTATTGATGTCGAGCCGGCTGAGGCAAGTATAACGTAACCATGGTAACGGGCCGACGATGACGACATGGCTGTGAATGACAATGTGGCCGTCTCTCTGTGCGCGCACCCACGCCAAATGAGAGCATGTTTGACAGAACTAGCACCTATCGAGGATGAGCTACTGCGGAACCTTTAGGGAATGGCCAAACATTCACTGCCATGAACGCCAAACGTCTCCATTGGACCAGGTTTTGTGCAGTCCAACACGCGTACCCTCTTGGAAGGCAGGACAGGAGGCTTGTGCTAGAGGAGGCTGTTTCCTCGCGCTTCATAAGATCTGTCCTTGAGGTGTTGAGGCAGCCAAACAGCTAATGAGATGGTACTTTATTCATGAAAATTGAATAAATGTATGAGCATCGAATAACATTTGTACTGGGGTGAAACATTTGGTCGATATGCATACATTGTGCACCAGACGACTGTAAATAGCACCATTTATCTAGTATGAATTGTCTATTGTTTTAGTTCCCTTATTTAAATCGTTCTTTTTGCTGTGGATCCCATTCGTGTCCGACGGGTTAGCATTATTATTTGTTTGGGGAAATGTTTATAGGTTTATTTATCCCCCCCCTTTCAGGACCAATCGGACGAGTCCCACACCCGCTGCGGCCGGCACCCGACCCCCCCTGCCAGGTGCTCCTCCAGTGAGATGCAGTGCGGCTCAGGGGAGTGCATCCACAGGAAGTGGCGATGCGACGGGGACAGCGACTGCAAGGACGGTAGCGACGAAAGCAACTGTCGTACGTACCCCCTGTTTAACCCACGTACTCTGCGATGTGTAAAGAGTGGGGGCTACTGGGCACTAGGTAGGGTCTGATCTGTGTTGGCCTCTGTGGACTAGGTAGTGCGTGGGTTACTGTGGACTAGGTAGTGTGACCTTTGTGGGTTACTGCGGACTAGGTAGTGTGTGGAGTACTGTGGACTAGGTAGTGTGTGAACTTTGTGGATTACTGTGGGTTAATATGGACTACTAGGTAGTTTGTTCTTACGTGTGTGTGTGTGTGTGTGTTCCCCAGCTGTGCGTACCTGTGGGGCTGACCACTTCAAGTGTGACGATGGCGGCTGTATCCCTGGCAACCGCCAGTGTAATGGTCTGCGAGAGTGCACTGACGGCTCAGACGAAAACAACTGCAAAAACGGTACGCGTGAGTGTGCATTGTTTAATCTGTGTGGGTACTGCACTTGAAGGTAACTGATCTGGGTGTGTTCTTCCCTCTGGTTAAGTGTGTTCTGCTGGCATGCATCTGTTTTTGATCGAATAAAACCGATGTTTTCAGTTCTGTCACATTGTTTGTGTGTACTCGTTTTTTAAATGTTGTACATTGCCCCACTGCCTTCAGGAAGACAAAAAACATCTGATGCCCAAGATTGCATTTTAAGGCTCAATTAGCATGTAAACGCTGGTTGCAGCTACTTGTCGCTTTCTGCCCATAATGGATGACTACAGCTTGGCCGGATATAATTGCATGTTGGGTTCTTTCCATGTTTGCACTACATCATGGCTTTATTGAATTGTTTCTTTCTTCACACATTTTTAACCTATAAACAAATATCACAATTTATTAATCTACCAAAATTACATATTGGTGTTAATTATGATGCAGCGTGAATATGATTGACTGGACCTTACATAACTCCATCCTCCCTAACCCTGGGGTCTCCCCGACCAGTGACCCAGTGCAGCGGGCCAGAGAAGTTCCGCTGTCGCAGTGGGGAGTGCATCGAGATGACCAAGGTGTGCAACAAGGCCCGAGACTGTCCCGACTGGAGCGACGAGCCCATCAGCGAATGCAGTGAGTACTAGTACCGTGCTCATTAGATATACACCGTAGCAGGGCAGTACCGTGCTCATTAGATATACATCGTAGCAGGGCAGTACCGTGTTCATTAGATATACATCGTAGTGGGGCAGTACCGTGTTCATTAGATATACACCGTAGTGAGGCAGCACCGTGCTCATTAGATATACATCGTAGTGGGCACCTCAGCACTGCATGTAGGAAATGCGCCTTTGAGGGCCCCGGGTTCGGTTCCAACCTGTGGTCCTTTGCTACATGTCATTCCCTCTCTTTTACCAAATGCCTTCCTGTTACTCTGCAAGGCCCCGTCCACTAAGTTAATGTCTACAAATGTAAAATAACGTAAAAGTGACGCACGGTAGCCATACTGATGCATGTTCCAAAATTGGTACGGCCTTGATAGGTTAATCTCAAAGCATTGAGCTGAGGATGTTATGCTGCCTTTCTAAATAAGCCACATTCATTTTTCTCTATTTTATTTCAAGAACTGCCTCATAATTAAACAGAAATGATCGAGGGTGGTTCATGACTACATAACAGGGTGGGTCTGTTTTGGAATGTCGACGATGTTAACCAGGGTCTCAACAGATGTGTATGAATATCCTAGCAGATCTTGTTCTTGTTCCAGATGTGAGTCAGTGTCAGATGGACAGTTGGTTAACTGTGATCTGAAGACTTCTATGAATATCCTTGCAGATGTTCTTGAATGAATTAGGGCTGCGCAATTATTTGCATATTCATTTAAACCTTGATTTTGGCCCAGCGTGAAAGGTTGCTTTTCATTTATAAAAGAAAATAAACTAATACTGAAATCAGTCCTGTACCTTCAAAAAGAAGGCTATACCATTACATAAATCTCATTTACTCAATTCGTAGTATTTTTTTTACATACGTTGGCACCAAAGAATATGAATGTAATCTGTTAATCGCAATCAGAATATTCAGCAATTATCATTTGAGTCATCATTTTGCAGCTCTAGCATGAATGGACAAGCAGCTGTTGTTCCAGATGTGAATGAGTTTCCGTTGTCCACTGGATTTGAAGAGGCGAACGTTCCTGTCCTTCCAGGTGTGAACGAGTGTCTGCTGAACAACGGCGGCTGCTCCCACATGTGTAAGGACATGGTGATCGGCTTCCAGTGCGACTGCACCCCCGGCCTGCAGCTCATCGACCACAAGACCTGCGGAGGTACCTTCCCCCCCCGTGCCCTGCCCGCCGCCCAATGCCTCGCTGGCTCTCTTGTGACACATGTGGTGTTTGGAAACGGCCCTCGCTCAATAAGTGACCTAAAAGCAGAGTTAATATTGTATCAGGGCGGTTAAACCGTCGTAAAGTGTGGTGGAAAGTACAGGCAAGATCCGGTTTATTGGGCAGCTCGGGAGAGTCCGCCATGCACTCGCTCAGGAGCACTGAAGCCTGAGGTGCCTGAGGGGAAGGAAAGTCTTTTATGTCAGCAAATAAATTATCAGTTGGTACAGTTGAACCGGTTTATCGTTTGTGGTGAGTAGATTTGTCAAAGTAACCCGTTGCCACAGCAGTTATCTGATAGGATGGGCAGGAACTTCACCAAGGCCATGGCCTGAAGTATCTCATCCTTGAGCTTATAGGAGAAGATAATATTGTTCCAAACACGGGGCGCAGAGAGCTTTAACACTGTGCATGATGGCCTGTCATTTTCGCTTCACTGTCTTTCTTGTAAAGATGTCGGGTTTGCTTCCTCCGTTCCGGTCGTCTGAACATGTCCCGACGGTTGTTGTTGTTGTTTTTGTGTTTGTTGTCTCCAGACATCAACGAGTGTGTGAACCCTGGCATCTGCAGTCAGATCTGCATCAACCTGAAGGGAGGCTACAAGTGTGAGTGTCACAACGGCTACCAGATGGACCCCACCACGGGGGTCTGCAAGGCTGTGGGTGAGTCTCCCCTGTAGCGCCGTCACCAGGTGGGGGGGCAGGCGGGCAGTGGTGGGTGGACCAACGAGATGACTGTTTACCACAGAGACGAGATTAAACCTAACTAGCTTACCACAAGATGAAGGACGACGAGTCGTAGTGAAACGGTAAAAGCAAAGCGTTTGCGTTGTGGATGTGTCCGTGTGGATGGTTTCTATCGTCATGGTAATGATATCCAGGTTTGAATAAGAGAAAGGAGGACTGTTTTTAGCTTCTGGCATCAGAACCATTTACCCAATCAGACTCTTTGAAGAGGTCAGATGACCTTGGCGATGGGCAGTAAGGGAGTAGACGACTTAAGCAAAATCAATTGAAGTGTAGAACAGCTCCCAGCTGGCCCTGCTGCTGTCTGAGCTGGGGAGGACTCGGGAGTGGATGTAAGGCTCAATATTAATATTTAAAAACCTTTTAAAGGTATTCATTTCATGCCTGTCTGGTCCATACATTTGGCATTCATGATTCTCCTTGCTTTAGACCGTTTGTCGCTGTATTGAATCAGAGTCCCTTTGGGTAAGCCCCTAGCCGTTAATGGGAGAGGCTCGAACAACGGGGTTCTGTCCACTCCGACCAGCTGTGTGTCGTGACCTATCCTGGGGGGGGCGGGGTTGGTAATGTCGACAGTAAGCCCAAAACAAAGGGACTGTTGTGGCGACGACAGTGCATGAAGTTCATGTGACCTCCGGCGGATCCTCCTCAGGCAAGGAGCCCTGCCTGATGTTCACCAACCGCCGGGACATCCGGCGGCTGGGCCTGGAGCGCCGGGAGTACACCCAGGTGGTGGAGCAGCAGAGGAACACGGTGGCACTGGACGCAGACTTCAACCAGCAGACCATCTTCTGGGCGGACCTGGGCCAGAAGGCCATCTACAGGTCAGACCCCCCCCCCCCCCCCCACCACATATAGACCTGGGCCAGAAGGCCATCTACAGGTCAGACCCCCCCCCCCCCCACACACGCATAGACCTGGGCCTGAAGGCCATCTACAGGTCAGACCCCCCCCCCCCCCCCCCCACCCCAGTCCCCCCCCCCCCCCCCCCCCCCCCACATATAGACCTGGGCCAGAAGGCCATCTACAGGTCAGACCCCCCCCCCCCCCACACACGCATAGACCTGGGCCTGAAGGCCATCTACAGGTCAGACAAATGACTGTGCAGCCATTTAGCAGATGCTAAATGATGCTACACCATAGCTGGTGTAATTGTAGTTTTCCAGAAGCATCCCATAAATAAATGGCTTGACGGAATGGTACTGCAGCAGTAATGGTAGGAAAAGCGTACACATTGTTGTAAAGGAATTGTGTCCCAGTCCCCATTCTGCTATATGGTAACGGTTAGTCTTTAGCAGACCGGACTCGGGGATCTCATTCAGCACCTTGGAAGGAGCCCGTGTCTCTCCTTACCCCTCTCCGCCTCCCTCCTCTCAGCACGGTTCTGGGCAAGAAGGCGGAGCAGGGTATCCACACCATGGTCATCGACAACATGCAGACGCCCGTGGGCATCGCCGTTGACTGGATCTACAAAAACATCTACTGGTCCGACCTGGGCACCAAGACCATCGCCGTGGCTACCTTCAACGGCACCAGGCAGAAGGTTCTGTTCAGCAGTGGTCTGAAGGAGCCCGCCTCCATTGCTGTGGACCCGCTGTCTGGGTAGGGAACTGTACTTAAGTTACAGGGCAGTTACCATACGCCTTTATCTTGGACATGCCGCGTTGGTGCGGAGTGCTCCGGGCTAATCTGTGTTAATGGTTTGTCCTCCAGGTTCCTGTACTGGTCTGACTGGGGGGAACCAGCGAAGATAGAGAAGTCAGGGATGAATGGAGCCGGCCGACGGACCCTGGTGGAGACGGACATCCAGTGGCCTAACGGCATCACCCTAGGTAGGAGAGACCCCCCCCCCCCATCACTCACTCACACTCGCTGGGTGATTATCCATGTTCTCCAGCAAGATGACTCAGCTCATCTGGTCTCTCGCCCAGTGGCCTGTCCATAATGGATGAGGACTGCAACCGTTGCCCTGGTTACCACACTACCTCACATGTAAGGTGGTCGATATCAACGCCGGCTGGTTGAATTGGGAACAAATCATTTGGATCTCTTATGGTGGCCTCGTGTCATTTGGCTATTCAAATGCAATGCACATGGCACTTCGCCTTGGTCTTCTGTAAGTGGATATTGTTTGAGGAGGTCTGGAGCAGAGTCCAGTCCTCTCGCTCTCTCCTCTCCTCCATCTCCCACATCGGTTAGCCATAGACTAGTCCTCCCCTCTGCTCGATTTTATTTATTATTAGTTTTTACGTCTCGTACCTCTACTCGGTAGCGATTCTAGAAAATTTTACATGGGGTGGCAGAAGGGTGGCAAGTTAAATTCAAGGGTGGCAAATCACACACAAAGTCAAGTCTTTTTATTGTTGGAAACACACATGCCTGGTGTCTATGTATTTATTTATACCAATTGCTAATGAAAACAGTTAACATATTGTGTCTATCTTTCTGTTTGTCTATATTTTAAGTTTTGTGTGTCTGTCTGTGTGTCTGTCTGTCAGTCTTGCGTCTATCTACCCGTCCATCTCTACACAAAAGACTTAATGATTCAGCGTGGTTCCCTTCGGATGATCCGCCCATCATCCGAGCACATCGGGAAACAGCCACTGAAAAGCCAATTTAATACTTATTTTCTCTCCCTTTGATTGATATTAAATAAATTTAATATTTGATTGATTTACAACACCTCGTTGTGATGGGTTGTCATTGTTAATATTCATAAGACTCAGAGCTACGAGGAAAGGGCTTGTGGATTCTCTGCCTGTGGAGTTGCGTGTTTGGGCGGTCCCATTGTGCGCCGGCTGGACTTGATGTGGTGTCGATCGTTTGAAAAGTAATTGTGTTGTCTGTTACCTGAGAGAAGGGCAACACCTTGTGTGTGTGTGTCTGTCCGATCTCGAAACCCCACCGTCAATCGCAATCAGTGTGTCAATGGCGAGCACGCACTCGTCCACACACGAACACAACAGGCATGCAGATTAAGACACATGTGACCACCCATCACATTTTCTTGATTCAAGTTTCAGCTGTACTGTACCTTTTTTCAACACTGCAAGCGTACAGTTGGCTTGTCTCCAGTTCTTTGGCTTTCAAACCGTTTCTGTCTTCATTTGAATGAAGCGGCAGATGCGCACGGTGAGAAGAGAGCAAATAGGATTCATGGACACAACCATTTTACAGGGGAGGGGGGACATAAAGATTTTAGTTCTTAAACTTAAACAAGTTACCAATGAGATCAACAGCTTCAGTAGCAAAAAATATAATGCCATTCAATAAATGTATATTGGAGACACTTCTAACAACCTGGGTGGCAAGCATTTTTTGGGGGGTGGCAGCTGCCACCCCTTGCCACCCCGGTAGTTTCGCCACTGCCTCTACTCATTCTGTCTCCTTAACCCTGTCCTCCCCCTCCTCTGCTACCACGGCTGGTTCGTCGTCCCCTCTTCCATCCTGCTGTTCTCTCCCTCCATCGCTCTCTCTCTCTCCCTCCCTCTCTCTCGCTCCTCTTTATGACCTCCCCCTCCTCCAGACCTGATCAAGGGCCGGCTGTACTGGGTGGACTCCAAGCTGCACATGCACATGCTGTGTAGCGTGGACCTGAACGGGGACAACCGGCGGAAGGTCCTGCAGTCCTCAGAGTTCCTGGCTCACCCCTTTGCCCTCACCGTGTTCGAGGTTCGCTCATCCATAGATGAAGGCTGTGGGCTGTGATGCGTTTATATTCATGTCTTTAATGCATTAGCCGTTAATGTTTTATAATAATCCTGTTATAGTTCAGTAGATAAGGATTAATGTATTGATTTCCGCTGACACTTAATTGCATTGCTAATCGTATGGCGATGCAAAGCGTCCAGAGTGTAGGATTCCTTCGGGTGCGTTTTGAGTCTAACCCTGACGTAACTGGACCCTGCAGGACCGCGTGTTCTGGACGGACGGGGAGAACGAGGCCATCTACGGAGCCAACAAGTTCACGGGCTCTGACGTGGTGACGCTGGCCAGCAACCTGTACGACCCCCAGGACATCATCGTCTACCACGAGCTCATCCAGCTCTCCGGTGAGTACGCAAGTGCTGGAGTGGGAGTACTTAATCGTCTGGACTCCTACACGACTCCTCCTCCCCGTGCCGACGACTCCTCCTCCCCCGTGCAGACTCCTCCTCCTCCGTCCTGACTCCTCCTCCTCCCCCGTGCCGACTCCTCCTCCTCCCCCGTGCCGACTCCTCCTCCTCCCCCGTGCCGACTCCTCCTCCTCCTCCCCCGTGCCGACTCCTCCTCCTCCCCCGTGCCGACTCCTCCTCCCCTGACGGACTCCTCCTCCTCCCCCGTCCCGACTCCTCTCCTCCCCGACTCCTCCTCCGTCCCGACTCCTCCTCCTCCTCCCCCGTCCTGACTCCTCCTCCCCGTCCCGACTCCTCCTCCCCCGTCCCGACTCCTCCTCCCCCGTCCCGACTCCTCCTCCTCCTCCCCGTCCCGACTCCTCCTCCCCCGTCCCGACTCCTCCTCCTCCTCCCCCGTCCCCACTCCTCCTCCCTCCCCCGTCCCGACTCCTCCTCCTCCTCCCCCGTCCCGACTCCTCCTCCTCCTCCCCCGTCCCGACTCCTCCTCCTCCTCCCCGTCCCGACTCCTCCTCCTCCCCCGTGCCGACTCCTCCTCCTCCTCCCCGTGCCGACTCCTCCTCCTCCTCCCCCGTCCCGACTCCTCCTCCTCCTCGCCCGTCCCGACTCCTCCTCGCCCGTCCCGACTCCTCCTCGCCCGTCCCGACTCCTCCTCCTCCTCCTCCCCCGTCCCGACTCCTCCTCCTCCTCCTCCCCCGCCCCCCCTCCTCCTCCTCCCCCGTCCCGACTCCTCCTCCTCCCCCGTCCCGACTCCTCATGTTCTCCTCCCCAGGTCCCAACTGGTGTACAGAGAAGGGGGAGAATGGGGGCTGTGCCTACCTGTGTCTCCCCGCCCCCCAGGTGAATAAGCACTCCCCCAGGTACACCTGCGTGTGTCCCCAGGGCCAGGAGCTGGCGGAGGACGGACTGCGCTGCCGACCAGGTGTGTGAAACGCACGCACTCACACACACTCTCACTCGGATCACCTGACCGCTCTCCTCTCCTTGAGGTTTTATACAGATCTCACCTGAAGTAGAAAGACTGGGCGGTGGTCTCCCTTGGCAACCTTGGTGGTCGCCAGGGGATCAGCTTGAATGCAGAAGGCTGATGGGGAAGTGAGGTGTGTGGAGCTGAAGGAGGAATGTTATCGTGAGTTATTAGGGGCACTGGTGTGGCTAGCAACCCCCCATGCTGTTGGCAAACACACTGATCGTGTGTGTGTGTGTGTGTGTGTGTTCGCTTTAGCGGATCCATCCAATGTAATCTACAGATGGTTCACTTTAGAAGAACAGGTTGTACAGGAGGGGAGCTCTGACAGACGGTCATGGGGGGGACGGACGTCGAAAAATGTTTCTCAATCTTAATTTGAAGTGAGACATTGTCTTTTCTCCGGTCATACAATGTGTTTCTAACGTGGGTCTGATCGCGCCACAAATGAGGCAAAATCTCCATTCCGTATTCAGGACTCGTCTGCTCCTCGTCCTCAAGAGAAGGTCATGTGTGGCACATTGAATCTTGTTTGGTGTACGATTGAAGACTGCTCCTAATGCATTGTGGTTAGGCACTGCAGGAGTGTGAATGACTGTATCCATCCACTCTTTAACTGTTGGTAGCGCTCCACGTCACTCGCTCAACGTCCAATAGGAGCAGAGACTAGGAGCTAGCTCGTATTTACATGTTTAACCTTTTGAGCTGCAGATGGCCGTCCTGTCAGAGATGTTAGGGGGGGCTTCAGCTGGGAGACGCGGTCTCTTGTGCTTTCATTCTATTTTTATTCTTCCAATGTTTTTATATCTTGAGCCTTGTTTCTTAACTGGGTCGCGGTTGTGATGGAAAGCGGTAGAATAACAGTTCCTAGCCCCAAGCCGGGGTTTAGATTAAAGATCTGTCAGGCGAGGCTGAAAACATGAAGCGCTTCTGCTTATTCTCATGAGCTTTGGTCTCTTTTCCTTCCAAGAAAGCTGACTTTTAGAAGCGCCTTCGTGTGCTGTTGTGTTGGCGCCTTCTTTCTCTTTTCCCGGGGAATGAATGGTTTCATCAAATAGTTCCCGTTCTAATTGTACATGTTGAGCCCTTACTCAGTCCTCTGGGACGGCTGATCTCATTTCCCAGACCTGCTGGGTGTGAGCAGTCAGAAGTAGGCCAACTCGGGGAAGTCACTGTAGCTAAATGCTGTTGTCCAACTCTGAGCGTGCCCTGTCTGACAGAGTCCGCCCCCGCCCCTGAGGATGCTGGTAGAGGTGGGACCAGTCCCGCCCCAGGTAATTGCTCCCTTGCCGGTGGTCCGACGCGACCGACCGGCGCCGTGACTAACTGTACTCGCTGGCTTATTAAAGTGTGAAGGAGATGCACGTGCTCGTCTGCTTTGGCCACGGTCTGCGTCTTTGTTGGCTTTGTGTAAGCTGGAGAAAATGCCTAATGACATTAATCACTAACTTTATCCTATCGCATTAGGTGAATGCAATGAACTGGGTCTAGTTTGGGTTTCATCTACCTCACTATTGCTTTGGTCTGTGTTTTAATGCTTGTCTGTGCCGTTGTCTTGGAAGATATGTGCTTAACTAACATTCATTTGATGTTAGTCAACTTAGAGTTTGCTGGGTTGTGATTCAAGGTGTAGTATGTTGAATTTGGGGACATCTAGAGGAACAGAGTTGGCAGAAATGGAATATGATATTCCTAAATGTTTGAATTGGTGTATAACCCAATGGAAACCACAACCTTCTTCACCTTAGAATGAGTCTAGACGGTAGGTCCTCTTCCATAAGGCTGAGAGAGTGTTTTATATCAATCACCATCTTACCTGAAAGCTAAGACCATTTAGTTTTACGGACTCAATGACCCCATCAAAATTATAAATCTATCAATGAACCACACCACTTGTAGACTAGGACATAATTTGGAAGAACCTACAGACTAGTAAAGGGAAGCATAGCTTCTCCTAAATCATTAGAAAGGGAGTGGTGACTGGCGGGGATTCAGTTGGTTGTTACCGTACTGCTGAATGCCACTTAATACCACACAATGCACCTTAAGGTAATCCTCACTGGTGTAACCTTAATCTACACACTGCACCTAAAGGTATTCCTCACTGATGTAACCTTAGTCCTACAAACTGCACCTTAAATTAATCCTTAAATCTGATGTAACCTTAATCCTACACCCTGCCCCGTTTAGGTAATCCTCACTTATGTGACATTTTCAGTCTTGAATTCCCAATATTTTGCCAAGGCTTTCTGGTGAGCTGGATTCATGTTCTGTCAAAGGATCGTTCATTTTGCCAACTGACTGTAGACCTTAGCAACAGCAGACTGTAACCTTGGCAATGAAAATAATTTGGGGTCTATGCAATGAAGAAATCATTATGTGGAGACGAAGGATACCGTGTTTCTATTTAGATTTCAGGACTAAAGCAATGGCATCTCTCACCTAGTCAGCTCCTTCCCTCGCTCTCTCTTGTGCCTGTGATCTTGTATCCTGTGAGGTGTGTTTTCAACCAGCTTATGCTGACTGCTGGAGTCCCTTTTGATCTGGCAGTTTGAACCTCATTTAATTAACCTTGTGGGTTCATGCGCTCTACATTATGTTGGAGTCATGGACCGGTTCTTGTGGGCGTGACTTCCTCATAACCCTGGGTCTGTCTTCCAGAAGCCAACGTGAGCACATCCATCCACGAGGTTGATTCTGCAAACAGAGGGTCAACTGCTGCATGGGCCATCCTACCTGTTTGTGAGTAAATAGTTGTATGATATATTTAACCCTATATACTTCTTCATTCACTTGCTGTCAATAATACATATTCTAACATTGAATTAACTAAATAGATGGTAAATTGTAAATGGCTTGCATTTAAACAGAGCTTTTCTACCAGTGGCCGTTCAAAACACTGTACAATATTCTCTCACATTGACCCATTCATTCACACATTCACACACCGACGGCAGTCAACCATGCGAGGCGACAGCCAGCTCGTTGGGAGCAGTTAGGGGGAGGTGCCTTGCTCCCTCAGCTAGGATGAGCGGGGATTGAACTAGCAACCTTCAGGTTCTACCTCTTGAACCACATGACTCCCAAAAATAGTCAATGGAAAGAAACGATGGATCATCGTCCCGTTTACATGCACACCAGACACGGGACTAACCTGGTTAGCACAGTGACTAACCTGGTTCACACAGTGACCTGGTTTCCTCACTGCCATGTCCATCCTGAAGCCTGTTGAGCAGAAGGGTTTCCCCCCCACAGGGAAACCAAGGGAGTTTTCTGGTGGGCAAGTCGGGTGAATAAGTGCTGTCCTCCTTACGGCCGCCTTGTGTGCGTTCGTCCCCTGCAGTGTTGTTGTCGATGGCGGTTGCCGGAGCTTACCTGATGTGGAGGAACTGGCAGCTGAAGAACCAGAAGAGCATGAACTTTGACAACCCGGTGTATCTGAAGACCACCGAGGAGGACCTGAGCATCGACATCAGCCGACACGGAGCTAATGTAGGACACAACGTAGGACACAACGTGGGACACACCTACCCAGCAGTGAGTACCTCTCCATAGGCTTGCCTTTTTTTGTCTTCACATACTAAGTGTACGTGTCAGTCTCGCTCACTCTCAACTGCTCTGTGTATTGTATTTGGATGCTTACTGTAGGCTAGTTGGAAACCAAACTGCTGTGTATTTGGATGCTGATTGGTGTTCATTTGTATTCTGATGCTAACTACAGTGTATTTTGTAGTTCAGTGACCTATAGAGAAATGTGACGCGCCATTCCACAACAACCTTTGCTAATGTCAGATATCGGGTGACTAATGGAAATTGTGCTTTTGCTGTACTCCAGATATCTATAGTGAGCACAGAGGATGACTTGTCCTGATCGTTTCCATGGCAACCACCAACACCCACCCCTACCCCGTCCAGCCCCATCCCCTGTGCTCCGGGTGTTGCATGGCGCCCCTGGCGTTTCCATGCGGTCCGCGGCAACAGCAGCCAGACCTTATCGCGGGACCGCAGGCCCTCTGAAGTGCATTACGTCATTGTTCCAGATGGTTGCAGGAGGGGGGGGGGGGGTATTTATTATGTGAATATTATAATGAAATGGTGTCCAGTATGTTTTCGCACAGTGTCAGGTTGGGGGTGGGGGGGGAATCTTGTGCTATTTGTGCCAGCGATGCCGGCCAATGAGAGGGGAGCAGAAGAACAGTCTGGCCAATGAGCTGTGAGCAGAACGGTGTGTGCTCACTTTGTCTAGTGGTCCAGCTGGTCTCCTAAACACCCTCCCTATCCACTAGGAGGGGCCACATCTAATTCTGCTGTCGAGGGCTCGCTGCTGTTAAGGGTGTGGGTGCGGAGTCTGAAGGTATAAACAGGATAACCCCTGGAGAGGAGAGGGGAGGGCTGTTTGGGTGGCTTTAGTTAGTTCAGATTTCTTTCCAACATTATTTGTGTCGGATCACATTCGGACCAAACAAGGTTGAAAACAAATGAGGCGTCCTAATGAAACGGCCTGGTCTGGTTGGAGCGAGATGACCCAGACCCCCCTGATCAGCCAGTCAACCCCGCTCTGACAACCAAACCTGTATTAATATTTATGTTTGTTTGGACAATGTCGTGCGAAGATGTACATTAATTTATTATCCGGTTTTTGTTTTCATTTTCTTAATGAACCATTACTTCCTGACAGACGTTATCTTGTGGGACGAGGTGTTAGTTTTCTTTTCACTGTTAATAATTATGTATTATCGAAAATGTGCGAGTTGCCATGGTTACAGCGTTTTGTACATTCTATACATTTAATCCCATAATCCTCTGACATGACAGCCGATCAGGACTCCCTTTCTCTCAATGCACTTTGATCAAATGTTCCTTCTGTAAATAAGATTGTATACATTTGACTTGAGATAATTTTTTGCTATGGTTGGGTACATTACCAGGGTTATAAGTATTTAACAAACGAGATATTAAAATGTCAAAGAAACATGACCGAATTTGTTAAAAGATATTTTGTATGTTTGTGTGCTGTTGTACGTTTTTCTAGCCTTGTACAGTCTGGGGAATTAAGATTTAAACACACTGTATCTGTCAACAAGCTGATTTGAAAATCAAAATTCAAAATAAAAGCTGAGCTACAGTTCATCTGAAACGTTGCATCCCGTTTTGTTACTCCCAGTCCTCACTACTACCCCTACTACCCATGCAGCGTGAACGGAGCGTTCCACGGCATTGAGAAGACCCGTGTAATTAGGCCTATAATATTCCTGTTTATGCATAGATTTCTCCTCAGATTAGGCCAATAAAGCAATGATAACAAAAAAAACTCAAACGCTCGATCAAAGGCCCGACCCGACCGGCTCAAGGATAGTGGTGGGAAAGATCGGCGGGCCGGGTCAATCAAACCCTCACTTGTTTAACATGAATTGGCTAAACAAATGACTATAGCATATTTTAAACACAATAGTGCAAGGAATTATTTCCATTGGTCATTCTGACCGGGGTACGGAAGAGGATTAGGGCCACACATGTAAAAAAAAAAAAAAAAATCTGACTTTATTCTCAGAATTCTGAGAAAAAAGTCAGAAATTCTGACTTTAATCTCAGAATTCTGAGAATAAAGTCAGAATTCTGACAATCTCAGAATTCTGACATTAATCTCAGAATTCTGAGATAAAAATCAGAATTCTGACATTAATCTCAGAATTCTGAGATTAAGTCAGAATTCTGACTTTAATCTCAGAAATCTGAGGAAAAAAGTCAGAATTCTGACATTAATCTCAGGAATTCTGAGGAAAAAAGTCAGAATTCTGACTTTAAAGTCAGAACTACGGGTATCTGTAAGGACCAACCTCCGTGGGAGAGACACTTTGCTTTATGCAGTAGGAGGAAACCTATGGAAAGACAAGAAGGCACAATCCGGCCCCTAGAATGCGCGGTAAAAGTGCAAAACCTGTGCGTGTTGGCAAGAATTCCGTACGGTTTTTGAATGACTAATAGCCGCGGCTATTAGTCATTCACTCCGGCTCTATAGTTATTAACTCCGGGCTATTAGTTATTCACTCCGGCTATTAGGTATGCAGAACGAGCCCTCCTCTTCTTTGCTTGACACTAAGTTTGAAGGCTGTCTAACCAATCAGTGCAGAGAAATACCAGACTAAAGTAACGCATTGTCGAGACTAGAGCTGCAGTGCCTCCATGTTTCGCCGTAAACATAAAGCTGTGTTGTCTTTACTAGTTTCACTACAATGTAATGACCACCACTAGCTAGTGGAAAATACATTTGTGTCTAGTACACTGATATATTTGTATATTGTTAGGCTATTATATTGAGATGGCAGTGTTCGAAATACCGTCAATATTCGGGGATGCCCTCATCCCCAGATTGTTCTCGATATGCAGTAGCCAGCTAGGCCATAACATTACAATATTTCATGGATGCAAGCAAGCCAAGACAATAAATCTATATCTATAGCCTACATGACAACACACACACACACACAGACACACACGCACACACGTTAAACACACTGGTATAGCAATAGGAGCCTGCATTGGCTAAAGTTGTTGGGATGCACGTTATTTTATAACAGGGAGGGCAAAGTTGTGCATTACAATGCAAACACGACAATAATTGGCACAGTTCTTGCGCACTCAGAAGAACATGAACTGAATAAATGCCAGGTATATAGCATATCGGAGACAGGCACACAATCAGTGCATTTGCAAATAAGAGCCTGCAGTATGACCGTTCTTGTGACATTATTTAACCATCCATCTACAGCTAATACGATCAGACAGATACATCATTGATCACATATAAGCCAACAACAAGCCCAACATCACCACGGCAGGTGCGCTCTCTCTCGCACATTCACACAATCACTCCAACTTCTCCAACTCCAAGGCAAAGCTGTTTCACTAAGACCACAAACAACCACAACTAACCAGCCTACATATCCACAACAATGCACAACAATCAGTTCTTACATTGCGTCTATCTTCTGTTTGGCGCACATGGCTAATGTGCATACTTGCACAGGACTGTCGGCTCCGCTTGTCAAAAAATAGAACGTATTTGTGAATAAATGCTTTGAATTCTGAATATGGACTTGGTGAGCTTGGTGAGTTGGCTATGGGACGTGCACTTTTACCGCGCCATCTCTAGGGCCGGATTGTGGCTTTCTTGGACTTCCATAGGTTTCCTCCTACTGCATAAAGCAAAGTGTCTCTCCCACGGAGGTTGGTCCTTACAGATACCCGTAGTTCTGACTTTAAAGTCAGAATTCTGACTTTTTCTCAGAATTCTGAGATTAATGTCAGAATTCTGACTTTTTTCTCAGAATTCTGAGATTAAAGTCAGAATTCTGACATTAATCTCAGAATGCTGAGATTAAAGTCAGAATTCTGACTTTAATCTCAGAATTCTGAGATTAATGTCAGAATTCTGACTTTTTATCTCAGAATTCTGAGATTAATGTCAGAATTCTGACTTTATTCTCAGAATTCTGAGATTATAGTCAGAATTCTGACTTTTTTTCTCAGAATTCTGAGAATAAAGTCAGAACTTAATTTTTTTTTACATGTGTGGCCCTATATCCTCTTCCGTATTAGTAACCACATAAAAACAACATAAGAAAAGAAAATGCCACTTCACATTTAAGAAAGACTGGCAGTTAATTTCAACATCAACATCAACATAAGTTTAGTTTAGTTTTCAAATTTGAATTGGAATTCAAGTGGCCTAAAATATTCCCGTTGGCCAAGTCCGACCCAAGTGATTCTCACTGTTGGCGATAACATGATTGAAATCAATACAAGAACGCATGGATCAAAGAGCGCTTGTTTTCGTCAATCTTCGGAAAATTGTAGTTTCACACTAGAGACGCTAGAGGTCGGCCATACCCGCTTTCGCGCAATGACGTCGGTTAGGAAGAGTGAAGTCGAATTCATTTAAACAGCGATGTCTTTTCCTATGTTCGAAAGGAAGCACCTCTTCATCTCTCCTTGACCCGATGACGTTTTCCACAAAGGTTAAGGACAGGAGGAATAAAGGTTAGGAGATTTGACTATTCGTAGAGGCCCAAGGTGTGTGTGTGTGTGTGTGTGTGTGTGTGTGTGTGTGTGTGTGTGTGTGTGTGTGTGTGTGTGTGTGTGTGTGTGTGTGTGTGTGTGTGTGTGTGTGTGTGTGTGTGTGTGTGTGTGTGAGAGAGATTAACTGGTACAAGCCGTTTGGCACAGGGAAGGAATGATTTTCATAGTGAGATCACAAGTGGATGTGTCCACCCTCCCACATATGAAGGATAGATGAGCAACGTTTGCCACAGTCCACTGGGTAGACATCTAGGTGGGCACGCCCACTTGTGATGTTACTGTGAAAATCATTCCTTACCTTTGCCAAACGGCTTGTACCAGCTAATCACACCCACACCTGGTGGCGTGACATGAGCCCTTTAAAATATCATGTCAATGGTCAACGTTCAAACATAGAAGTTGTCAGTTTTAGCCAATACTGATTAAGGGTTTGATTACTTTTTCTTGTGAAATACTGCCTCCTGGTGGCGTGCAGGGCTGTGACCATGAAGCCATTCTTTGCAAAATGAAAGGCCTTTAGCCTGGGAACCGGACCACTCTCACCCAGGCCTCCGTCTGCAAAACAACCGGGAGTGGTGCGTTGGTTCTGCCTAGCCATGACTGTCGGGACATGACATCATTGGACACCACTGTCGTCTGATACATGACCCATCACCGGGTCACCTCGGCCCCCACTGTCGTCTGATACATGACCCATCACCGGGTCACCTCGGACCCCGCTGTAGTCTCCAGCCCATCGGTGAGCCGCCCTGTCGACCCAGTCGGTATTGGGCCTATCTGTTAGTTACCTGGACAGTTGTCATGGTTTTGTTAATGTTGCACACCATCGTTTCTTCATGCATATGACCTTGCATATTACAATGGGACAACTTTAAATGGGGTGATTTCCTGATCTCACCCCACTTATCACTAATGGTGAGATCATGATCCCTCCCAACCCAGCAATTATTAATGTTGATTTCATGATCTAACACCAGTAATTACTTATGGTGAGATCATGATCTCACCCCAGTAATCACTAATGGTGAGTTCATGACCTCTCCCCAGCAGTCACTAATAATGATTTCATGATCTCACCCCATTAATCACTAATGGTGAGTTCATGATCTCACCCCACTAATCACTAATGGTGATTTCACAATCTCACCCCACTAATCACTAATGGTGAGGTGGGGATGTGACACAAGCTTGTTGGCCGAAGCCTGTAGCTAGTGACGTCCTTTTATAATGTTGATAGGCATGGGGTCCACCCTAGTCTAGAACCCTCTGGTCTGATGGCAGGAGAGAGGATGAAAGAAGGGGTGAAACGTGAGAATTCACGTGTCAAACTCTCCTTTGGTGTGAAGGGAAAGAGGAGAGGAAGTTGCAATTATTCGTGGGTTTGGTGATAACAGTTTGCAATAAATAACATGCGTCTTACAAAAAACACATGTAAAACAAAAATTGGTCGTCTTGAAAGCAAACCACACAAATGAAATCAGCTGTGCTAAAACTGCCCCACGACGTTGTCGCAAAACATTTTACTACAGCCCGCAGTGATGTGATTGGCTGTTGTTACTGCCGTAAATCGAGGTTGTTTCAAGACGCATGGGAAGCTCTGAGGTAAACGTGTTTATATTTGTAACGTGTTAACTTCGTAAAAATCCGTTTAAATTGTGTGGGTAACTTATCTTCGGTCTTCACTGATACCCGTATTTAATAACCTCCTTGCCATTGAAGCGTTATGTACTAGTAATGCTTACATACGTGTTGTAGCTTCACATGAAGATCACTTATTATGCCATTTGGCTTTTAGAAACGTTAGAAGCATTACTTTGATTTAACTCTGAGCTTGTTAACTTATACTATCCCTGTTTATCTGGTCTGTCTGTCGGCCTGGTTTGTTATTGCGCCAAAGAAACGATAACATGGAAACAAAAACCAAAAAGACATTTTCACCCAACGGGGGAAAGAAGTTCGACAGGAAGTTCAAAGGGAAAGGTGAGATATAAATATACATATTATAGATAGATATAACTGATCACTGATTCTCTCTGTCTATCATGCTGCTCACTATGGACGTAAGATCAACTCTGATTTCATAACGACCTCTTAATAAAGGCCCATCATACTAATAACAATCACTTAATGAGTAAATTATAAATGATCATCGTTAAAGACATATGACAACACTAACTTGATATGATAATCTAGCATCGTAATGAAGACCTAACTTAATAACAACTCTAACTTCATATGTAATGGTATGATAGACAATCATCGCACCTCTTCCTTGAGGGGAAACTTTGGCTTAGGAGAGAAAATCTTTCATTAATTATCAATTACCTCATTAACAGCCTATAGAGAATATCCATGATATGATAATAACCATGTAAGCTCTTAATTTACAAGTGGTGTCATTCTTTGTTTAGATTCCATGGGGACCAAATTTGGAGGGAAGCCCGGCAGCAAACCCGGCTTTAAAAAGCAGTTCAAACCATACGACAACTCACAGAAGAAAGATGATGGGGGGAAGAAGAAGTTTGGATTCACGAAACAAGAAGGTCACAGCTTTCAGAAGAGGAAGATGCCAACAGACGATGGTAGGAGTTCTTCTGTCTCACAGAAGCAGTTTGTCTAGAGGCTGCTGAATCTACGTATTAACACTTGACCAGTGGGGTGTGTTTTGCAGCATCTGTCTGACTGACTTATTGGGATTTTGATGGCTATCCTCATATCAATTCACATCGATTTCCCCGAAATGCCTCTCTCTTCCCATTCCTATCCAATAAGAATATACAGCTGGATGTTAGGATGGCATGAGAACAGCTGGATGAGCAAGTAGTAATTAGTATCAGTAGTGATTATTGATGTGAAGTTGTTGGTAATAGTTGTGTTTACATTAATATGTTAATGGATTTTTATGAAAAGTAACTGTACTAGGTTAAAAGAGAGTAATTGTGTTTATTGAAGGCGGACATGGACAAGGAGTTCAGAAGAAGATGAAAATGACAGCAGATGGAGGTAGGAAAGTGTGTGTGTGTGTGTGTGTGTGTGTGTGTGTGTGTGTGTGTGTGTGTGTGTGTGTGTGTGTGTGTGTGTGTGTGTGTGTGTGTGTGTGTGTGTGTGTGTGTGTGTGTGTGTGTGTGCCTAAATATACCATTTTATCTAGTATCTGTGTGAGATAAAATGAAATGTCTTCGTTGTTACAGCATTATAATTGTTACATGGTGACTATTACATTGTTTGGATTGTAACCTGTACCCTTTCTTCGTGGCTACAGCCCTATTTTTAAATACGGCTGTAAGGACTTACCGGAAACCCTGAAATGAACCGAAGCCTACATTTGTGAACCGGGTCCACCCCTAATAGCTATATATGCTTGTGTAGAAAAAAACAGACTGGGACGACTTTCAAGGAGCAGAAGAAGACTTGAAGAACCACCGACAGCAGTCGGAGAAGAAGGACATCTTTGACATCATCTGTCCGCGCAAAACAAATCTGGGAGGCACTGCGGAGGTACTCACACTTACACTCGCACTCACTCTCACTCACTCAAACTCTCAACACTCACTTGTAATGTGTTGTGTGTGTGGTCCGTACAGAAAGGACTGCACCAGTGAAAAGAAAGCAAAGCTGATGGATGAGCTTCATCCGCATGATCCAGGGCAAGATCAAACAGTGACCCCTCACAACTGACCCTCTGACCTCTAGGCACACCAACAGAGACAAACATGAATTTCAGAGTTTTAAATTGTGTGTGTTATAATGTGTGTGTGTGTGTGTTTGTGTGTGTAGTTGGCGTTCGCCCATGACACGGTCAGAGTGCTGGAGACGTTCATACAGTTTCGCCAACCAATGAGCAGAGACAGGAAGTCTTCGAGGACCTCAAAGGTCAGAACTAATCAATTTAACCTCTCTGATGCCGCTGGTTACCGCCATGTCTCCGTCTCTTCTGTTGCCGCCGGTTTCCTCCATGTCTGTTTCCCCTCTGTTGCCACCGGTTACCCTCCATGTGTGTCTGTCATTGGGTCTGGTCTGCCTAACAGTGAGTCTTGAACAAGTTAATGCATCCCAAGTGGCTCATCAGACGGCGTGTGGGGTGTTTCAGTCTGTGTCACGCACCAAAGGGGGCGGGACAAACGTTGGACTTCGGCCAATGTCTGCATGGTTTTCCATACCGAGTATGTTGGCGGTGCTTTACTTAGTGGATATGTGATGTGCTACCTAACCAATGTAATCACGTTTGATGTTGTTGATTAACAGATGACATGGTGTGCTGAGTAAGTCCAAAATATGGCCGACATCTGGTGAAGCGATCTCTCATGTACGGGTGAGTTCCCCCCCCCCGCAGCTCTTCCACCCTCCTGACTGCTGTCCACACATGAGTAATGTTAGTAGGACTGTACCACACTGGTTATGTTAGTAGGACTGTACCCACGCTGGTTATGTTAGTAGGACTGTACCCACGGCTGGTATGTTAGTAGGACTGTACCCACGCTGGTTATGTTAGGTAGACTGTACCACGCTGGTTATGTTAGTAGGGACTGTACCACAGCTGGTTATGTTAGTAGGACTGTACCCACGGTGGTTTAGTGGAAGAGAGCGACAGACAACACACTAACCGCCCCCTGTCATCTTGGTGTGTTCTGGTTGCTGTCACAGGAAGAAGAGCTGGTTGCCGAGGTTAATGCAGACGTTCAAAGGAAGCGTGCGTCCCATGCTTCGCCACGCCACGGGCGTCGGCCATCATCGAGTACGCCTACAACGACAAGGCCGTCCTCGCCCAGAGACTGATGCTGACAGAGGAGCTGTACGGAACACCTTCACCCTCAGCAAGGTACGACACACACGCACGCACACACACAATGCTTGTTACATAGTTAGCTACCAAGATAAATAGTAATAAGTTAACAACACATGTGTTAGTTACTTACTAGTTAACCTGCTTTGTCAGTCACCAGAGGTCAGACCCTGGAGAAGGTTTGTGTTAGTTAATAATAGGGATGGGGATCATTGATATTTGATCATATCAATACCATTTTCGATACTTTTCTATTAATTGGTGGAAATATGACACGTTTTTATTATTTTAATAATAATAAATGAACGACGGGACTCGATAGTGGTCGATGAGCGCAAACGTTAATGATTTTCGGGTTTTTGAAAGAAATTGAACCGGGTTTCGATCCCCATCCTAGATATTAACAAGTTAACCTGCTGCGGTCAGTCCCCAGTAGTCTCTTGACCCTAGAGAAGGGTTGTGTTAGTTACTAGTGACTAACCTAGTTAACCTGCTGTGGTCAGTCCCCAGAGTGGCCAACCCTAGGAAGGTTGTGTTAGTTTACTAGTGACTAACTAGTTAACCTGCTGTGGTTAGTCCCCAGAGTGTCCGACTCTAGAGAAGGTTGTTGCGGACCGAATCCTGACAAGCTGCTCCGCATCCTGGATGAGATGAAGTCCACACTCACAACCATGGCACAGAAGTAAGATGTTTGCTTGTGTGTGTAACCTGTGTGTTTGGTAATGTGTGTGTGTTGTGTGTGTGTGTGGGAGCGAAACCTGTGTTGTGTTGCAGGTATGTGTTGGTAACTGTTTGTGGTGTAACCTGTGGTGTTGCAGGCGTGTGTATGTGTTTTGTGTTGCAGGAGTGTGTTTGGTAACGTGTGTGTGCCGTGGTGTAACCTGTGTGTTGACAACGTGTGTGTGGTGTATACCTGTGTGTTTGTAACGTGTGGGTCGTGTAAGCTGTGTGTGGACACCGTGTGCGTGGTGTAACCTGTGTGTTGATAACGTGTGCTTGTGTAACCTGTGTGTGGACAACCGTAGTGCGTGGTGTAACCTGTGTGGTGTTGATAACGAGTGCGTGGTGTAACCTGTGTGTTGATAACGTGTGCGTGGTGTAACCTGTGTTGATACGTGTGCGTGGTGTAACCTGTGTGTTGATAACGTAGTGCGTGGTGTAACCTGTGTGGTGTTTGCAGGGAACAGGTCATCAAACACTCTCTGGTCCACAAGGTGTTCCTGGACTACTTCCTGTTTGCTCCTGAGAAACAGAGAACGGTGGGTTCCTTGAGTTGGTTAGTGGGAGTTAGTATTGGTTAGTAGGAGTCATAATGACTGGTTGTGTGGTCCTGGTTTGTCGTGGTAACCCTTTCGACTGACCCTCTGCAGGAGATGATCGAGGCCATCCGAGAGGCCGTGGTGTACATGGCGTACACACACGATGGGGCCCGCGTCGCCATGCACTGTCTCTGGCACGGCACCCCCAAGGCATGCGCACACGCACATGCACATGCACACACGCACATGCACACACCCACACGTTGCAAACGTAATACAGTTGATGTAGCGGTGCGTGCTTGTCGCTGTGGTAACGTGTGTTTTCCTCCCCACTGTGGTTCCAGGACAGGAAAGTCATCATCAAGACTATGAAAGACGTACATGGTGAAGTTCGCTACGGTAAGACCACTGCCAGGTTTGATTACATTTGACAATGTGTGCATCGATGATCATTGAATTGGTCTTACGTGGGTGATATTTTAATTTGCTTTATATTCAATATGATTAATGAATGATGTTCCTGTTGTTCAGGGGGAGTTTGGACATCTGGTCCTGCTGGCCATATTCGACTGTGTGGACGACACCAAGCTCATCAAACAAACCGTCTTAGCGGTAAGACGGCCACACAGTGTTCCTCTTCCCACGGGGGCCTCCCAGCCTCCCCGACCACACTCATTTCTGATGTCGGAGTAAGAGCCCTCTCCTCCTCTCCACCCTGTAGGAGCTGCTGACCTCTCTGGACGAGGGTGATCAAAAATAAGTATGGAAAGAAGGTCCTGCTGTACCTGCTGAAGCCCCGCGACCCCGACCACATCCTGCCAGAGGCCATCAAGTTCCTGGAGAAGGGAGACAGCAACGCACACAGGTGACCGACAAATTAGTTCTGGGTTTGATGTCTCGGTAGAAGGAGGTGGATTCAATGTTATCATTAAGTGCATCGCTTCTGTTTATCTTTTAAGGCAAATAACGTGTTGAATAACTTAGATTTTTTTCTATACTTCCAATAAATGAGTTCAATTAAGGAGTGTGGATGTTTTCAACATTTCTTGTAAAAAGTGTTTAATGAAATGTTTGCAAATTTGTCTTGTAAAAGGAGTTTGATGAAATGGCTTCAATAAGAAATTAGAATTAAATCATGTGTTGAGTAGCTTTTATTATTTCCAATCTTTCCAATACATTTTGTTGTATTTAATATACTCTGCTGTTCAAGTGAAAAAGGAGTTGCGTTAAATAGTCATAATCTTTCCGTTAAAAGTTTTGTTTGATATACTCCTCAATGGGTCTAGTAAAAATGAGTTGTGTTAAATAGCTCATAGGAGTTATGTTTTATATACTCTTCAAAGTCTCCAGTAAGAATGAGTTGTGTTAAATAGTTCAAAGGAGTTGTGTTTTGTATACTCCTCAAAGTCTCCAGTAAAAATGTGTTGTGTTAAATATACTCTTCATGTCTTCAGTAAAAAGGAACCAGAGATCCGTAAGAAGGAGCTGCTGGAGGTGGTGTCCCCGCCCCTGCTGGAGTATCTCCGTGACAACGCCGTCAGCATGGTGATGGACAAGGGTCTGAGTGTCATTGTGAGGGACATCCTGCTGTCAGCGGCGGGGGACCTCCGGCCTGCCATGAAGGCCGTGGCAAAGCCCGCCTCCCTGGAGCTGGTCCCGGGGGGGATTAACAAACAGGTGGGTAGGCCTTTCACACGTTGGCACGTTCAAACCGCAATAGCATCCGAGTACAAACTCACACGATGACCACGGTCTCGGCATCATCACGCACGCACGCACGCACGCACGCACGCACGCACGCACGCACGCACGCACGCACGCACGCGCATCATGTTTACATGAGGATATGGTGTGTCTGTATTGTTATTGTAATGTGTTGTTGTTGTGGTGGTGTGTTAATGTGTTGTTGTTGTGTAATGTGTTGTTATGTTGTGTCTGTAACGTGTTGCTGTTGTTGTGTGTCTGTAGCTCCACATGGCGGAGCACCCAGCCGGCCATATCGTCCTGAAGTGGCTGATAGAGAACGACAAGGCGCTGGCGGAGCTCGGTAGAGAAGGTACCACCTCTCATTCCTTCACAATAAAAGCCCTGCAGAGGTTTCAACATGCCGCTGGGAAGCAGTTCAATGAACGGTGAATCATGTGCGCTGCCGTCTGTGTGTGCCTCAGAGCGGTTCAGCAGGATACTCGTGGACACGGTGGGGGAGGAGCAGCTCGGGACCTGGGTGGCCGTCAACAGAGGGGCCCTGATCCTCTGCAGGTCAGCATCATGATCTTCATGTGGTCCGTCTCAAAGCTTGTGTTCCTACTGTAAAGTACTGTGGTTTAAAGTTGTATGTCTTTGTGTATGTGTGTGTGTAGTCTCCTGAAGTGTGTGGACCAGAGTGTGGTGGAAGAGGTCCGGTCGGAGTTGGAGGCCATCGTGCCTAAACTCCGTAAGATGACCGACAACAAAGGAGTAGAGAACATTCTGGAGCAGCTCTCTGCTCAGTGATACTGAGCACATGCATCACACCACACACGCATACACACCGTCTCCAAGCGTTGTTTAGAATTACACTCTCCCATTCAGATATACCAAATCATTCAATAATGAAAGCAGTGAGTGATGTCGTGCCGCTCTACAGCGCGAGATAGAAGTCCTATAGGCTGTTTGCTCTGGTTCCCAACCATTACGTCTGATCCTTGTTAACTGTACCGTTTCTATTTGCAGAAATAATTGAATAATAAATGTAAAAACATTTATTCTATGTGAAACTGAATTATATAAGTTGTACTTACTGAAAATATGTGTATTAAAATAGCTTTGTCGACATTTGTCATTATTTTTAACTTATACTATATGCTTTTTGTGGTTTTAAATTTTGCATTACTTTCATAGAAATGAAACTGCACGCCATGAAACTGCACGTGTAACCTCAAGTTACACTTATTGGCCTACTAATGGGTATTACACCAGTTGGCGACCATACAAAATACAATGCCTATGAGGAAATAATTTAGAATTCAAGAATGATTTTGTTTTTCATATATTGAAGGAACTCTAAGTAGAGTTTTTCAGTTTTGCAGTAGCAAGCTGAAAAACGAAACTGAGGAATGGAAGCTTCATGAACTTTTATGCAGCTTCCAATATAGGATTGTACGATGTATGGTCGCCCAAAAGTGTAATACCCAAAAGGCCTATGAAACAAATTACGTGAAGTTAACTTGAACATTTGAGTAAAAGTAAAACAATAATCACACCAATATGTCAAAACTATTTGAATACCCTGATTATTTTTAGGAACTCATTGTTGTGTGCATTTGTTCCCTCCCGGAATTATTATGGTGTGACACGCCTTTGCGGACAGGAAGAGGAGACAGCCTGCTTGTTTTACGACTATTTAACCCGAGTTTGGTCGTAATAATCAGTTTAGTGCAGTATAAGAGTAGTCAGTCCCTGTGAGTGTCAGCATGGCCATCAGCGCGGTCCACCTGGAGGCGGACGCCTTCCTTGTGTGCATGAACCACGCGCTGAGCACGGAGAAGGAGGAGGTGATGGGCCTGTGTCTCGGCGAGATGGAGACGGACCGCATCGTCCACATTCACTCCGTCATCATCCTGCGGCGCTCCGACAAGAGGAAGGACAGAGTGGAGATCTCCCCGGAGCAGCTGTCCGCCGCCTCCACCGAGGCAGAGCGGCTGGCGGATCTGACAGGGAAGCCCCTGCTCCGGGTGGTGGGCTGGTACCACTCCCACCCCCACATCACCGTCTGGCCCTCTCACGTGGACGTCAGGACCCAGGCCATGTATCCAGATGATGGACCAGGGCTTCGTGGGCCTCATCTTCTCCTGCTTCATCGAGGACAAGAACACCAAGACGGGCCGCGTCCTCTACACCTGCTTCCAGTCCACGCAGGCGCAGAAGGGCGCGGAGTACGAGCGGGTGGAGGTCCCGGTGCACGTCGTGCCCCGGGACTCGGTGGGCAAGGCGTGTCTAGAGTCTGCCGTGGAGTTGCCGCGGATCCTGTGCCAGGAGGAACAGGACACGTACAGGAAGATCCACAGTCTGAGCCACCTGGACCCCATCACGAAGATCCACAACGGCTCTGTGTTCACCAAGAACCTGTGCAGCCAGATGTCCGCCGTCAGCGGGCCCCTGCTGCAGTGGCTGGAGGACCGGCTTGACCAGAACCAGCAGAACATCGCCGACCTGCAGCTGGAGAAGGAGAGGCTGCAGCTAGAGCTGGCCAGCATGTAGCTCTATAGAACTCAGTATGCACCGAGCTCACAGACATGAAGCTCTATACACACTGTACGCCTTTAATACTGTCTGTTCTATATGGAGCTGCAAAACATGTAGCTCCATAGAACTAACAGTATCAATACTTATATATAGAGCTGTACAACATATAGCTCTAGAACTAACAGCATAAATAACGTCTGTTATAGAGCGGCACAACCAATAGCTCTAGAACTACAAATATAAATACTGTCACCTCTATATAGAGCTGCCCAACATGTAGTTCTTTAGAACCAATAGTACCAGTTCTGTCTGTTCTATATAGAGCTGTCAAACATATAGCTATATATAAGTAACAATACACTACTGTTGGATATAGAGCTTGCCAATTTATAGCTATATAGCCCAAACACAATGATAAGAAGTATTGGTTAATATAATAAGCTGTGCCTCTATATAGCAGTAACAATAGACTATCTTCTATTTTCTGTCAGTTATATAGAGCTGGGCAACATATAGGTCTATATAGAACTAACAGTATTTAGTATTAGTATCTGAGCTGGCCAACATGTAGGCATCTTCCGCCTCTGACCTGCACTTCCTTTCTGACAAGCAGAGGATTTTAATGATTTCTAATGACCTGTTTCAAACCTGCTTTCCACTGCGATTGAACATTAAACTGTTGGAGCCGTAAATGATGTCTGTCCTGCGGGTGTGTCGGCTCTAAGCTTCGGACTGTAGCGATGCTGGCTAACCTGCAGAACACGTTCCTCCGGGTGTGATGAAAATCGTTCATGTCGTTTCTTGCTTCATTTAACACCTTGGCCATTGGTATGTTCGGGAAAACTTTATTTATAATTGGGGGACTTTAATAAAATATTTTAAGGAAGATTCCCACTGGGTACAATTTTGTAATGTTTTTTTATAAAAGTTAAGCTTAATTTATGTTGACAATGATGAGATATGGTCAGTCTGTTTTAGTTTTCATAGACACACACACACACACACACACACACACACACACACACACACACACACACACACACAACCAGGACCGAAGTGATTCATTTCAGACACGGTTCTGGAATTCTCTAACCTATGAGGAAATCATCCTATTTCCTCCTAAATGTTTCCTCCTAAATGAAAAGATAAAGCAACTCATTTGAAATATGCAGAAGTGGTGGTAGGGTCCGGTGTCCCAGCTGAAGGTCTGTACCAGACCCCCAATGTCCACAGTCTACCTCTAGGCCTGCTGGAGCACTATGCCCCCCTGCCTGCTCCTTAGTGACTTAATGACACTGAACTCAGACACATTCAATTAATATAAGTAATAAATTAATATCAGAGAAAAAAAAGACAATATTTGCACTTGTGCTACTCAAAGAGGTAACGATTACTTTAAATCTACCTGTGAGGAGTCTCCATGGAGCCTCCTCACTGGTTAACCGCGTCTCCATGGTCCTCCTCAAAGGTTAACCAGTGAGGAGTCTCCATGGTCCTCCTCACCGGTTCACCAGTGAGGAGGACCATGGAGACTCCTCACAGGTTAACCTGTGAGGAGTCTCCATGGAGCCTCCTCACTGATTAACCTAAGGAGTCTCCATGGAGCCTCCTCACTGATTAACCTAAGGAGTCTCCATGGTCCTCCTCACAGGTTAACCAGTGAGGAGTCTCCATGGTCCTCCTCACAGGTTAACCTGTGAGGAGTCTCCATGGAGCCTCCTCACTGGTTAACCCGAGGAGGCTCCATTGTGCCCCTCACAGGTTTACCCTGCACATGTATGCCTGGTCAGACCTCATTGGGCTGTACCAAGTGGGGCTGAAGGGAGAGGGGCCCCTGTTAGATTAAGATGCTTCGGAATGTTTATTAGTCACTTATGTAATGCACAAGCGTTATAACAACGGGACTTAGGAGCTTAGGAGCTTAGGAGAAGTATGTTCTGAATACTTCAAGGCCCCCCCTTAATGATTAAGAATGGGGCGGGTCAAATTGTATTTAGGAGAGTGCTTAGTTTGGGGGGGGGGAGAATGTCCTGTGAAAGGATAAAGTATTTTCCATTAAATCCTGCCCTCTGTGGGTTTATACCTTGAACTTTGTTCTTGTTTTGTGCACACTCCTATAGCAGCTGCTTGCTACCGTCTCACCGCTAAACTGTGCAGATTAAAGAGTCATCCGAACTTAAAATAATTTGGGTCATACATTTCAGTAATAAAGTTACAATAACATACAATAATCATACAACAAGCATACAATAATCCGAGGCTCAGATGGGAGTTCCCCCTGCGTCTCTTCAAGGTCTCCACAAGGAGAAATCCCCAAATTGGAAATCACCCTGCCTCCCTCCGAGAGGTCTGCAAGAAGAAGTCTGATGCGTCGGCGGAAGCAAGCAATTCATGATGCTGAGAGAAACTGTGGCCCCCAATTAAACTAAACTATTGGTTAACTAGATGGTCATCTATTGATGAACCTCCTCAGGATGTCATACGGGGTCGTGGCCGTGTCCTGTCAGTTGGGACCCTGGGCTCTCCCTTCCACGAGGGGTTCAGTTACAGCTTTTTAACACATCCCCGGAAGGGGTCACGAAAACAGGCACATAAAAACAAATGCCACTAAGAGAAAATGAATGTGAAAATAGAATTTCCCTTTACACAACCTATCAATCACACTATTAATGACTGGTTATCCCACAGTCTCCGTTGTCATAGTGACAAACCTGTCACCTCTAGTAATCAGCTTTTGTGTGTCGAGAAAATATGTGCAGAACCTGTGTTCTCTCTCTCTGTGATCTATCATGTACAGACGTAGTGCAGATCAAAGTTGAACAGTTTCTAGCAAACTGTTTCCGTGGAGATATAAAACATAATAGTGGATTATACTTGGAGAGACACACACGCACACACGCATGGACACACGCGCGAACACACACACACACACACACACACACACACACACACACACACACACACACACACACACTAGAGATGGTAAAAGGCTGAGATGGTTCTTGGTATGTTATTGAATTGCACTGAGAGCTCACATTCAGAGAAAACAGAGGTTTGGGTCAGAGTGCAGTCCCATGCTCTTGTGTGATTGGTGGGATGTTAGTGATGTCATTTATGACCTATGGGAGGCTTTCTGCTCTCATTGTGGTTTGGTTTCCTCCTGGCTGTAAAACCTAATGACTCATTACAAAATATTAAATATTCACGAGATTTTGCTGTCTTCATCTTCTCCTTCCCTCTCTTCTCTCCAGCTCTCCATCTTCTCCTCCCTTCTCTTCCCCTCTCCTTCTCCCCCATCTCCTTCCTCCCACCCCCTACTCCTCCCCCTCTCCTCCTCTCTCCCTTCCCTCCCCCTCTCCTTCTCCCCCCTCTCCTTTTCTCCCTCTCCCTTCTCCTTCTCTCCTTCTCCAAACCATTATGTTTATTTCCTGTGCTGATGTAAAGCATCTTCACTGCTGCAATCTCTCCCCCATATAACCACACATCACACACCCATATATCTCGTACTGTCTCTTATGTTTTATTCATGTGCTTTAAATGTTTTTTAAAGCCTAACCCTCACTCACAGAAGAGAGTATAAGGACATATAATATATGCAGGAAAAATACATCCTATACACACATATATGTATATATATATTATAGTAAAAGATTCAAATGAAGGCGCATATTGAAGGCGTAGTTCAGGCTGACTCTATTTGTTGGTGAGAAGAACAAGAAGCACAGGCTAGTGGACAATGCTAAGGAAGATATTAGACTTTAAAGCAATATATTTATTGGTCAATAAACAATGATTTAAACCACTTACATTTCTTATTCCTTTCTTTGTTGTAACATTTATATATTTTATAATTTACATACCGACTGGTCTTACAAGTGTTTTCTAGTCAACAAATCCAAAATAGAAATATAAGTAAAAAGATGTAAAATAGGCCACAACACATTATGAAGACAATAAATTAAATAAGGATAGATTAACGATTTGAAACAATTTATTTATAGGTAAAATAACTCATTTAGCACACACACGCACACACACACACACACACACACACACACACACACACACACACACACACACACACACACACACACACACACACACCACACACACACACACACACACACACACACACACACACACACACACACACACACACACACACACACACACACACACACACACACACATCCATCCACCTGTTGGACGCACTGGGGACAGCTAAAAGTTGGAAGGAATAACAGCTCCGGCGCTAGGACCTGGAGGCAGCAGGCATCCGTTCACGGCTGACTGACTGGAGAAACACACAAGTGTCAAACCTCCACCCTAAAGGAAGCGATAGCCACCAGCTCCACCTGCTTCTCCGAGGTCTACGCCGCCGTTCCCTGACATACAACCTCCTCCGCCTTCCTGGTCATTTAGTCAGCTTTTGAAGGGTTTGTTGGGCGAGGTTGGATCATCCTGGGTTTCACCGAGCGGCCAAGACGGTGAAGATGCACTGGGTTCTCGGTTCGGGAGGAGACGAACGGGAGAGCCTGGACCACACCGCTGCTGACCGCATCTGAGCTCGCTTTATCACCGTTGACGTGAGTACAAAACCCGCTCTTATGCCGTCTTATCAGGACGTGGTGTGTGTGTGTGTGTGTGTGTGTGTGTGTGGTGTGTGTGTGTGTGTGTGTGTGTGTGTGTGTGTGTGTGTGTGTGTGTGTGTGTGTGTGTGTGTGTGTGTGTGTGTGTGTGTGTGTGTGTAACGCGGGGGTATGAGTCATAGGTCCGTGGACTGCGTGTTTCCAGACGAGAGACGAGGCAGGAGAGACGGGAGAACTGTCTGCAGAGAAACTCGTTTGCATGAGAGGCGTTTCAGTTTGCAGCCGAAACGCATTTTCATGCAAACGACTTTTGGTCGTGATGTGTGTACGTTTGTAACTGCATGATTTTGTATGACACAATTCGTGCAGTTTCAAATGAGAAATGCCGCAACTTTCCAACCTGGAAAACTTAGAACTCCGTTTACGTCACAAGATCAGATTGTTCTTTTCTATCGATGCGAGCTCAGCGTCCACGTCGAACCAAAGACCGGGAGCTGTGCTGCAACACTCATGTTGTGGACGTCTCGTCTGCCCCTGACGGCAGGTGGGGGGTGTCCTGTTGGCAGGTGAGGGGTGTCCTGACGGCAGGGGAGGGGTTTCACGTGGTCCTGGGGGTATACAGGGTGAGGGGTGTCACGGGGCCCTGAGAGTCTTCAGGGTGAGGGTGTCCCGGGGTCCTGGGGTTCTGCATTGGGAGGGTTAACGGGGATACCCCCTGGCGGGCGGGCTTATGTATGGCCTCGGTGTTAAAAAAGCGTCAAATGAACAAGTCGTATTTACAGGGAATCGGTTCTAGCGCCAATACAATGTAGTATTATTAGGTAGCACCGTAGCACAAAGTAAATTGAACACTATTGTTTGCCAATCTTCACATTGACCCGATTCATAACGACAATAGACCGGTCTATATACTATACTATTATAGTATAATATCTACTATACTGCTGCTCATTATGTATACAGTGCATTGAAGTTTGTTGGTTAATATGATCTATTATTCATAGTTCTTGTATTGACATGTGTGTAGATTGCCTATACATCATCCCCCTGGCCCAGTAGTTGGGTCCCCTTTTACAGCTTGGTGTGATTAAGAGGGTAACTGACAGATCGTTGGAGAGACGGTAAGGAAATGAGAGCGAGAGACACTAGAGAAGAGAGAGGGAGATAATTAGAAGTACAATTGAACAGCATGAGGTGCAAAACGTCTGTTTGAGAAATATAGACTAGTAGGTAGGCATTAGAACTTGTACTCAAGAGACGTATGAAGAGCATAAAGAGAGGGATAGAGAGAGAAGAGAAACAGATTTAGAGGAGAGTGGGAGAGTAAGTGAGCGATAGTCAAGCGAGAGGTAGAAAAAGAGAGTAAGATAGGAGAGAGGTGGAGAAAATAGAGCAGATGTGATTAAAGAGAGCGCTAGCTAGAGAAGAGTATTAGGAGGAAGTGAAGAGGACAGATCTACAGAAGAGGACATAGAGCTACAGAAGAGGACATAGAGCTACAGAAGAGGACATAGAGCTATATAAGAGAACATAGAGCTAAAGAGATAAAGAGTTGGAGGAGAGATAAAGAGGTGGGGAAGAGGTTAGAGAGCGAGAGGAGAGTTAAACCTTATCCGTGTCAATTTATTCAGACAGGTCAGTGCTTTTTGATCTCTTAATGAAATCAGCTTTCTATCTCAGACTGTTCTACACTGCTCATTATACTGCTGCCCTGCTGCTACTAAATATAGCTCCAGCTAGAGCTAGAGAACAAGAGCGCTACCTAGAGCTGGATAACTAGAGCTCCAACAAGATCTATCTAGAGCTAGGTACCTAGAGCTCCAACAAGATCTGCCTAGAGCAGAATAACTAGAACTATAGCTATAGCTAGATAACTAGAGACCCAACAAGATCTACCTAGAGCAGGCTAATTAGAGCTCCGACAAGATCAAACTAGATCTAGATAACTAGAGCTCAAACAAGATATACCTAGAGCTAGATAACTAGAGCTCAAACTAGATCTACCTAGAACTAGATAACTAGAGCTCCAACAAGATATACCAAGAGCTATATAACTAGAGCTCAAACTAGATCTACCTAGAGCTAGATTACTAGAGCTCCAAACAGATATACCTAGAGCTAGATTACTAGAGCTCCAACAAGATATACCTAGAGCTATATAACTAGAGCTCCAACAAGAGCTATATAACTAGAGCTCCAACAAAAGCTATATAACAAGAGCTATTTAACTAGAACTATAAGACTTTTGATTGAATGAAAACTTTATTGAACAACAATTAACAGAAGTGTTCAAAAGGATTTAAAAAACACAATAAAGCCCAAAGGCTTGTTTCTATTGTGGTCCTTTAGATGGGACTAGAGCTGGACATATATATCTAAAGCTCCATCAATCTAGAAATTAAACTTGAACTATGTGTATGGCTCTAGCTAAATCCATATAACTGTAGCTCAAGCTTGAGTTATAATTTGTATAGCTAGAGCTCTAAGTAGAGCTTTATACCCAGAGCTCAACCTGGATCTCCCACTCTAGCTATTTAACTAGATCTATATAACTAATAATCTATCTAGAGCTATATAACGTCAGCTCTAACTAGACTGATTAAGGACAGCTCCAACTAGAGTGATAAACGACAGCACTAGAGTGAAAAACTCAAACTAGAGTGATAAAAGACAGCTCTAACTAGAGTAATGAACTAACTAGAGGGATAAACGAAAGCTCTAACTAGAGTGATCAACTCTAACTAGAGTGATAAACGACAGCTCTAACTAGAGTGATAATCGTCCGCTCTAACTAGAGTGATAACCTAACTAGAGTTATAAACGAAAGCTCTAACTAGAGTGATAACCTAGCTAGAGTGATAAACAAAAGCTCTAACTAGAGTGATAAACGCTAACGTGATAAACGACAGCTCTAACTAGAGTGATAAACGACAGCTCTAACTAGAGTGATAAACGACAGCTCTAACTAGAGTGATAATCGAACTAGAGTGATAAACGACGGCACTAACTAGAGTGATAAACGACAGCGCTAACTAGAGTGATAAACGACAGCTCCAACAGGAGTGATCAACTCTAACTAGAGTGATAAACGACAGCTCTAACTAGCGTGATAAAAGTCAGTTCTAACTAGAGTGATAAACTAACTAGAGGAACAAACAACAGCTCTAACTAGAGTGATAAACTCTAACGTGATAAACGACAGCACTAACTAGAGTGATAAACAACAGCTCCAACTAGAGTGATCAACTCTAACTCGAGTGATAAACGACAGCTCTAGCTAGAGTGATACTCATCAAGTAGCGTGATGTTTTTTATTTCTTTCTTTCCTTTTTATTTTATCAGGCTTTGACGTCTCAGTACTTGGGCATGATTTGCTTGAAGACTGTTAAGGCCTTCAAAGCGTGAATGTCCTTTTACATTCAACATTACCTTTCAGATTTATCTTGTCTCTGCCAACAATCAAGAAATTAGAATACTTCAAAGGGGAGTCGCAATCATGACATTCATTCATTTTGTATATCATTGTCTTGTTGCAGAAGGGACATTGGTTGCTCGTTTTCATAACAAGCTGCTTACAAGTTTACATTCACTTTTACGTCTTCCCTCAAGTCCAGCTCGCTGTGATTTAAAATCAAAAGATATCAAAGCAGATATATATTTAATGAAATAAATATCATGGACGGGAGCTATGAAGCAAGAATAACGTTGAAATGTATTATTTATCCATCGTGTGCATGTGTGTCAGGTGTGTGTGCATGTGCGTGTGGCTAAATGTGGGTGCGTGTGCTTCTGTTTGTTTGTGTATGCATGTGGGTATGTGCGCTGGTGCGTGCGTGTGTGGTGGTACGTGTGCGTTGGTGTGCGTATTGGTTGATTGGGTTCTCGGTTTTATTATGATATTTTATTGCTATACATTTTAGAACAATCTATGTATTATACATTAACGATAACATTAATAAGTGTCACACTTTAAAACATTTGGATAGGATTACTGGATTCTGAAATCCCAAATTAATGCTAGTTGTTGTACTGGGCAGCTCCCAGTGTCCACCAGACTTTGGTTGGACTGGGCGGCTCCCAGTGACCACGCGTAGAAGGCTGTGGTTTTACTACGCTGCTCCCCCTAGAAGCCGTCAAAAACTGTGGTGAGGGGGTGACACGGTCACGGGTAAGCTGTTTTATTCCAATTATGAGAGAGAGAGAGAGAGAGAGAGAGAGAGAGAGAGAGAGAGAGAGAGAGAGAGAGAGAGAGAGAGAGAGAGAGAGAGAGAGAGAGAGAGAGAGAGAGAGAGAGAGAGAGAGAGAGAGAGAGAGAGAGAGAGAGAGAGAGAGAGAGAGAGAGAGAGAGAGAGCACGCGAGAGCGATAACAAGGAGGGTTAATGAAGAGAGAGAGGGATGGCGGGAGGAAGGGGGAGGGAGAGGCAGAAGAGAGGACCCTAGTTGCCTAGTGATGGAGATAGAAAAGTAAAAGATGAGAAAATGAAAAGACGCGATGAATTCGCGTTAAATTGTAACCGAGGAAGAATTCTACCGTCACAATGCTTCTCTCTCTACTTCTGACCTGCTCATTTCTGCATCGCCAAAGCATACAAGAAACAACTTAATATAAAAGTTTCAGTAAATAGAAAGCAATGCCATAATGATAACACAAATTAATTGTGAATGAAGAGCACAATGGATAATATACCAAGTGATAATTATTATTAGATTTATTGATTGAATATGTTTTCATTGTATTTCTCTTGAAGTCAAGAATAAAATGCAATTCTAAATGTTTATATTCGGTCTCTCACTGATGGAACATTATGAAATGGTCACATCACCGATACAGCAGTGAGACAGGATGGGGTGGCTTCAATAGAGCAGTGAGACAGGGTGTGGTGACCTCACCAATAAAGCAGTGAGACAGACTGTTGTGACATCAATAGAGCAGCGACACAGGGTGTGGTGACATCACCAATAAAGCAGTGAGACAGGAGACTGAGTTTTCCTCTTCTGTCATTTTCAATAGTCATCAACTAAATCTAGTACGCACACACGCACGCGCGCGCGCGCGCGCACACACACACAGAGAAGAGGCACCTCGTTCATCCTAGAACAAGCAGCTTACGTAACAATCCTGTAAGGCTGCTGTTTTTTTGGACAGAGAGAGAGAGAGAACCATTTAGACTCACTTTAAGTTCTGGTGAGCTCAAACTGTTGGAACCTAGGTGAACTCAAACAGTTAAACCTTGGTGAACTCAATCAGTTATCCCTGATGAACTCAACCAGTTATCCCGGGTGAACTCAATCAGTTATCCCGGGTGAACTCAATCAGTTATCCCTGGTGAACTCAACCAGTTATCCCTGGTGAACTCAACCAGTTGAAACCAGCAGATCAATGATTTCCTGATGTATGTCTCTGTGTCCCTATACATGCTGCTATGTTGCTATGGGATACCCTGTATGGAGGGGTTAAGAACCTGGTTCTGGTTTACACCTCGTCATCACAACGTGAAGGAAAGAACAACTTGTCGTATATCCACCATGACTAGCCAGAAGTAGGGGGGGATCAGTGTGTTGTTGTGTGTTGACCTAAGCACAGGGGTTCCTGGTACCCAGCATGCAGTCTGTTTCCAGCTTCATGCATTTTTTAACTCTATGGATGTCCCCCCCTCCTCTTCCTCATCCTCCTCATTCCTGTACTATCTCTGCTCCTGCTAATTCCCATTTCTTTCACTTCCTCAAATCCTCCTTCCTTTGTCCTTCTCTCTCTCTTTCTTTTTCTGAACTCACAATTCAAAGTGCATGCTGACATGAGAAACATACGTCCTATTTCTTCTCCTTCCTTTCCTCCTAATCTCTTCTCCTGCTCCCCTCTCCTCCCTTCCACTCTCTCTCTGCGCTGTTATTTGTCCTTAATTATAATAATAATATTAATAATACATTTAATTTAGAGGCGCCTTTCAAGACACCCAAGGTCACCTTACAGAGCATATAGTCATCATACATTTTTTAAAAAGCAAGACATTTTGGAAAAAATAAATAAATAAATAAATAAATAAACATAAGCAATAAGAAATAAATAAAAAAAAAAACAATCAAAACAGTGATCAGTTAGACGTTGTGTGCGAGTTTGAACAAGTGAGTTTTGAGCTGTGACTTGAAGGTTGAAATGGTGTCTGACTGTTTTATGTGTGGGGGGAGGGAGTTCCAGAGCCTGGGTGCTGAACAGCTGAATGACCGGGCACCCATTGAAGTGAGTCGTGATGTGGGGATACATAGTAGTCCAGCAGAGGTTGAGCGGAGGGAGCGGGAGGGAGTGTATTCTTGGAGGAGGTCGCAGAGATAACTGGGGGCTAGGTTGTGAAGAGCTTTGTAGGTGAGGAGTAGGGTTTTGTATTGGATGCGGTAGTGTACTGGGAGCCAGTGAAGTTGAATGAGGACAGGGGTGTTGTGGTCAGATGATTTGGTGCGGGTGATGATCCGGGCGGCTGAGTTCTGAATGATCTGCAGTCTGTTGATAAGTTTGGTGGGGAGTCCGGTGAGGAGGGCGTTGCAGTAGTCTATGCGTGATGTGACAAATGAGTGAACTAGGATTTCAGCGCTGGATTGGGTCAGTGATGGGCGGAGTCTGGCGATGTTGCGGAGGTGGAAGAATGCAGTCCGGGTGATGTTGTGAATATGGGGTGCGAATGAGAGGGTGTTGTCCAGGATGACGCCGAGGCTCTTGACTTTGGAGGAGAAGGGTACTGGGAATCCATCGATAATTATGAGTGGAGCTGGGGTGTGTTGTGATTTAGTGAGGGTGGATTTGGATCCGATGAGCAGGGCCTCGGTCTTGTTTCCATTGAGTTTCAGGAAGTTCCTGCTCAACCAGCTCCGGATCTCTTCCAGGCACGTGATGAGGGAGGTGGGGGGGATGGCAGCGGTGGGTTTGGTGGAGATGTAGACCTGTGTGTCGTCAGCGTAGCAATGAAAATGGACCCCATGGTGACGGAGGAGTGTGCCCAGCGGGAGGAGGTAAGTGGTGAAGAGGAGTGGACCCAAGACTGACCCCTGGGGGACGCCCAGTGAGACACCTGAACACCCAGACTTGTGGTTGCTTAGTTGAACAAATTGTTGACGGCCGGTGAGGTATGATGTAAACCAGGAGAGTGCAGCACCAGTGATCCCAATACCAGCTAGGCGGTCCAGGAGCAGAGGGTGGGAGATGGTGTCGAATGCTGCGCTGAGATCGAGGAGGATGAGAATGGTGAGTAATCCAGAGTCGGCTGCAAGGAGGAGGTCGTTGGTGATTTTGACTAGGGCTGTTTCAGTGCTGTGTTTTGGACGGAAGCCAGATTGGAACGGTTCGTGGAGATTGTTAGTGTCGAGGTGGGACTGTAGTTGTGCGGCAACCACCCTTTCAAGTGTTTTGGAGATGAAAGGGAGATTGGAGATGGGCCGGTAATGGTTAAGGTCAGTTGGGTCAGCACCAGGTTTTTTCAGGATGGGAGTGATGGCAGCCAGCTTGAGAGTGGGGGGTACAGTACCAGTAGTGAGGGAGGAGTTAATTATGTTGGTGATCATGGGGGAGATGGACGGAAGACATGCTTTGACAAGGGAGGTGGGAAGAGGATCGAGCTGACTTATACTCTCTTCCTCTATCTCTCTCTGTCCCTCTCACTGTCTTTCCATGTATTTCTTTTCTGGCTGTTCCTCTCTCAAGTCATATCCTCATTCCAACCTTGCGGATTTCTGTGTCTCTCTCTCTCTCTCACTCACTCACTCACTCACTCACTCACTCACTCACTCACTCACTCACTCACTCACTCACTCACTCTCACACACACACACACACACACACACACACACACACACACACACACACACACACACACACACACACACACACACACACACACACACACACACCCCAACCTCAGGAAACCGTGAAAAAAATACAGCAATTCATGTACATGATGTGGTGTGCATAGCTATCCTACTGTAGTGTTGTTTTGTTCTGTGTTTTAGGGAATGTCATAATGTCATGTTGGGCCCTATTTTAACGGTCTGGAACGCAAGTGAGAAGCGCCAAGCGCAAGTAGCTTTGTGGGTGGTTCTATGGCGATGTAGCTATTTTACCGGCTCAAAAAATGACTCTTGCGCCCGGCGCAAATCTAAAAAGGGTTGGTCTGAAGTAGCCTAATTACCCGTAGGTGTGTTTTGGGCGTAACGTGCAATAAATAATCAGAGTGCCATCGCCCATCCCCTTAAAGAGCCATGAGCGCATTTGAATCTGACAAGTTGATATTTTGACAGCGCGTCTGCAGTCTCCGATGAGACAGATGCACATGAATTTCAATCTTCAAATGGCTCCGTTTATGGCCAAATAATATGGCCTAATTTACAAATGGAATAAGGTTTATTTCCACAACTTCAGAAATACTGAGTCCTCAAATAAATTTCGGCAAAGAAAACTTAACACACATGATATGCGGTAACTGTGGTTCTATTTAATGATATACGCAATACATTATAAACAATTTCTTATCAGTATTGTATGCATTATCCTAATATGCATGTGTCCCCCCATTATTATGCATTGCCGTGGACTTTATTATGCGTTACGTGTTTAGTTGCGTGTGTTTAAACAGATGGATGGGCATGTACACGATGTCTGTGTCAAGAAAATATGTGTTTGCTGTACGGTGTTTGCCGATGCATTGATTTAAAAGTACAACTTATTACCGCTGCATCAGCTGTTCTTTCCCAAATAATTTACCAAGAATGTGTGGCTAGGTAGATGAGAGAAGCAAAGTGTATGCGCGAGGTGCACAACATTATGCATGCGCCCTTAAAATAGCATCTGAACAACGAGGTATTTCCTGGTTTGTGGAGCAAGTGGCGCAAGATCATTCCCTAATTTACCGACGCGTGGCGCTGGAGGGAAAAGAACGCTCTGCGCCAGTTGCAAACTAGCAACGACACATGCGCCGGTGAGAAAGTCAATTGCGCTGGATGCAAGATAGGGCCCGTTGTGTGTATGATGTGTTGTATATAAAGGACAGTAGAATGTTAGTGTGTGTATGTGTCATTGTGTGTATTATATGTTTACCATTGCATTGTTGTGTATAAGGGAGTGGAGAAGGTCATTGTGTTGGTGTATGTCTGTCATTGTGTGTATTGTGTGTCGTGTTGATCCAGTTTGATGCTAGTGGTTGATAGTGATATGTCTCTGCTAACTCAGAGGAATGTTCCAGGTGTTTTCCTGCCCTTCCTCAGCTGATTGTGGGGAGAATAGAGCTTTGTGTGGACTCCACGCTGAGCAACAGTCTTGCACACATTAAACACACTAAATACATTATGTACGTTAGCTTCTGAATTTAGACAATGTGGTCTGTTTTCACTGGGAACTAATTGTCTCTCCCTCCCTTTCTGTCCGTCTGTCTGTATGTCTGTCTGTCTTTACTATATATGTATGTATTTATTTATATATATATACTACATTCTACTGTTTAGTTGAACCACTAAAGGGCTCTGCTATTTGCAGGTATATGAGGGTCGATCGATAGGTAGCTGATCAATAATAAGTATTTCTCACCCAAGAGTTGTTTGTCCGGGAGCTTATAGATTTATGTGGTTTCATTGTGGGAAGTGTCCACATTAAGCTGCCCCCTGGGAAATAGTTAAGACGGAACGGGGGGTCCTCTGAAGTGTTGTGTTGTGTCCCTTGTGTCTTTCCCTGCAGTGCCCTGCTTCGCTAACATCCATGCGCAGCACCAAAGGCTTTCCTCACAGCACAGTACCAGCTCACCTTTGATCCACCCAGCCCCAGTCGCTTGTGTAACCAGCTTCCACGTTCTCGACTGCAAATAGTACCTGCACAGAGTGCCCCTTCAATGTCAGGTTGTCATAGCGATGCCTCATGTCCTCACTGTCCTGATGTTGAACCAGAACAGTCAAGACCAGGAGACTTAAGTTCAGATGGTACCAAACGGTGGAAATCAGCCACAAGTTAGAAGTAGTGGTCTAGTAGTCCAGCGTGTACAGGACCTTCCCAACCGTTCCGAGTAGTTACTGTTATTCTGGGCAAAGCGTTGACCATCACAGATTTATAGTGGGAAGTCAGCAATCTCCCGCGACCCCATGTCCATTATAGTTGGGGTCCTGACCCACAGCTGGGTGTGTGTGTGTGTGTGTGTGTGTGTGTGTGTGTGTGTGTGTGTGTGTGTGTGTGTGTGTGTGTGTGTGTGTGTGTGTGTGTGTGTGTGTGTGTGTGTGTGTGTGTGTGTGTGTGTGTGAATGAATGATGTTCCTGTGTTATATATATATAACACAGGAACATAAATTAACTGGACTTGACATTTCTCCAGGCTTTCGCACATGCACACACACACACACACACACACACACACACACACACACATACACACACACACACACACACACACACACACACACACACACACACACACACACACACACACACACACACACACACATCCCTCTTGCCGCCACATGGGTTTCAGCCTGAGGTATGACATTTTACGAGCTTCCAGCTATGTGTGTGTGTGTGTGTGTTGTTATTGTGCAGCATGTGACGTGTAAATAAAGAAGTCACAGGGTATTTACTAATATGTTATTCACTGACACAATGGTCAAGGTAGCTGGATCGCGATGAGGAGGGATGAGGTGTTGTACAAACTATCCACAAAGGGGGGCGCTAGAGCAAACATAACCCGGTCATAGCTCGTTATACTTAATATAATGGTTATAAAATACATCCTGTTTGATAATTTCATTCAAACCTTTTCAAAATGGATTAAAAAGGTAAAAGCATTCAGGTACCGATGTTTAAAATAAATCCTCAGTATTTAAAAATATGTACAAAAAATGCTGTAAGTTGATTAGAGCAAAAGGGGAGAATACTCCTATTTCTTCAAATAAATATTGTCAATATGTGTTGATTTTCCAGTTGGTCAACATGTTGCCCTTGGTTTTATAACACGTCTGATCTAGTGTTTGCTGCTGAAGGACGTGTTAGCATGGGAGCGCGTAGAGCAGAGGTCTGAGTGATGGAAAGTGAAACATTTGATGAAAGATAAGATGCCACAAGAATCCACTTCCCCCTCCTAGCTATTTACCTAGTGGCAAACTTCCTGTTTTTCTAACACACGCACACGCACGCACGCACGCACGCACGCACGCACGCACGCACGCACGCACGCACGCACGCACGCACGCACGCACGCACACACGCACACACACACACACACACACACACACACACACACACACACACACACACCCCCCCCCCCCCTCTGGTTTGACCTGAGGCCAAACTCTCATGACTAGTGATAAGGCCCGACGTGGGTGAGTTGCCTACAGTAGCCCACCCTGTCCCTACAAACACACTGAACATCAGAGCAGGGGGAGGGAAAAGCAGAAAAGGACCAGAAAGATCCAGAATCCATTTGATATAGTTTGTTCCTACAGCTAGTTGATGCTAAGGTGCAATAGGAAATGATCTTTGCTCTGTGTACTCGAAAAACCAGCTAACCAGTTATTTTGAAGGAAGATTCATCGGGTCATTTGCAAACCAGTCAGGCAGCAAACACTGCCAACATGCCAAACTAACCCGCTTCTCAGTTAGCCTGCCTTTAATGGAGTGAGCTTAAAATCCATCAGCTGTCTTGCTACCTAGTCAGTAGCACAGTTAGTTCGCATCTGCTAGCTGTCTTGCTACCATGCATGTAGCTAGGTAGTTAGCCAACTTTTGCTTATAAAGAAAAGCCATGTAATGCTAGTCTGCTAGCAGAACCAACAAGCCAGCAGGCTGATCAGTTAGCTCTATAGCCCTTGGCGTAAGCCATGTGTGAACATGCTAAGCTTCATCCTAGCCAGTGAGTCAGTTGGGTGTCCAGAGAGGGGCGTGGCCTCTGGTGTGCTGGAGTCAACACCCCAATGCACTTCATTCAGTTACACACACACACACACACACACACACACACACACACACACACACACACACACACACACACACACACACACACACACACACACACACACACACACACACACACACACACACACACACACACACAAAGAGCGATAGGCTGACAGTCAGCTGGTCTCTCTCTCTCTCTTTCTCGGTGTGTGTCTCTCTGAGTCTCTGTCTCCATCTCTGAGGAAAGTACGGCACACGAAGGAGCTCTGTGGAGGTAAGCAGGGCTTCCATCTTTTGGAGATATCTCTGTAGTGTAGTACTATAGTGTAGTATTCAGGTGTTGTTAGGTTATCAGTTGGTCTGTTCTGGTGATAGTTTGGTAGTTATGTATTTAATCTTAAGGTTTAAGGCATGTGATAAGCTGTTGGCTACTCTCTCTCTCTCTCTCTCTCTCTCTCTCTCTCTCTCTCTCTCTCTCTCTCTCTCTCTCTCTCTCTCTCTCTCTCTCTCTCTCTCTCGTTGAAATCAACAAAAGCGCGGCCATACAAATAATGTGAATAAAACAGCTTACCGCTGACTATGTTGGAGTAAGACCAACTAATGTGTTCCGTCTGGGTTTCACACACACACACACACACACACACACACACACACACACACACACACACACACACACACACACACACACACACACACACACACACACACACACACACACACACACACACACACACACAATAGTCTTACACTGGACCCTGGAGTTTGTTGACTGGGCTGGGTTAGTCTGGAGCCTGAACTGACACTGGTTTGGACCAAGCTCTGCAGTAGATTGAAACAGAAGTGGATCAGATGGACTGGGACTGGACTGGTCATGTGGTCGGCTGGGGATAGAGGACAGTCGCGTGATTCATTTAAATAAGTTGTAATACTTTCATTTTATTACAGTTGTGTTTCAGTATTTATACTGCAGTGTAAGGTCGTGTAAATATATATCTAAGGATCGTTGTGCCTGCAGGACTGTTAACCTAGCAAATACAGATGTGGTACTTAGGCCTTGGCAGGAGCAACAGGGAAAACAGAGACAGGTCATTAAGGAGCAGGTAAGGTTAGACAGTACAGAGACAGGTCATTAAGGAGCAGGTAGGGGATAGACAGTACAGTGACAGGTCATTAAGGAGCAGGTAGGGGTTAGACAGTACAGAGACAGGTCATTAAGGAGCAGGTAGGGGTTGGACAGTACAGAGACAGGTCATTAAGGAGCAGGTAGGGGTTAGACAGTACAGAGACAGGTCATTAAGGAGCAGGAAGGGGTTAGACAGTACAGAGACAGGTCATTAAGGAGCAGGTAGGGGTTAGACAGTACAGAGACAGGTCATTAAGGAGCAGGTAGGGGTTAGACAGTACAGAGACAGGTCATTAAGGAGCAGGTAGGGGTTGGACAGTACAGAGACAGGTCATTAAGGAGCAGGTAGGGGTTAGACAGTACAGAGACAGGTCATTAAGGAGCAGGAAGGGGTTAGACAGTACAGAGACAGGTCATTAAGGAGCAGGTAGGGGTTGGACAGTACAGAGACAGGTCATTAAGGAGCAGGTAGGGGTTAGACAGTACAGAGACAGGTCATTAAGGAGCAGGTAGGGGTTAGACAGTACAGAGACAGGTCATTAAGGAGCAGGTAGGGGTTAGACAGTACAGAGACAGGTCATTAAGGAGCAGGTAGGGGTTAGACAGTACAGAGACAGGTCATTAAGGAGCAGGAAGGGGTTAGACAGTACAGAGACAGGTCATTAAGGAGCAGGTAGGGGTTGGACAGTACAGAGACAGGTCATTAATGCCCCGTTTACACCATCCCGCTAATGGCCGATGGACCACCGATGTGGAAGTCGGGGTGATTCGGGTGACATCGGGCTAAAAATGTATGATCGGGTCAATTTATCGGGGTAGCATTTACACATACCCGATGTTATAACGATAACATAACGATTTATGCCAGGGAAGACCCCCGAAGTGCGTTTGGCGTAATTTGACGTCATTTCGAATGACGCCAAACACGTTAAATGACGCGTTTGGCGTCATTTGGTGTCATTTCGGGAGAAGGCAAAGGGGAGACTGGTTTAGACTGATATTTATTTATATATTTATTTATATTACAATAGCGATTTTATAATAATAGAACGCCGGTTCTAAATGGGCGAAGTACCCTGTAATTATAAAAGTAGGACATCCATCCATCACCCCCTATTTATATCCAAGTGGCAGATTGAGGGTCTTCCTTAACACAATCTGGTCACTCACAATCGTTATTTGTCTAGGGTTCTCGAGGGTCTTTCGTGTGTTGAGGTTGCCGATATAAAGACGATAAAATACAATAAAACGCGGAAGATTAACGAATATAGCCGATGTGCCCGGGAAAATTCCCGAACGATTTGCGATGTCTTACGTTATACTCCCGTTCTATTCCCGATTATAGTCGATTAGCCCATAGCAACACCTCGTAACCGATTCTACCCCGATAGACCCAAAATTAACAAACATGTTCGTTCTTTGCCGATGTTGCCCGATGTTGCCCGATCATTGAGCATTTCTTCCCGTTTCTTCCCGTTGTCTAACGATGTTCCCGGGAAGAGTAACGGTGTTTCCCGATACAACCACGCTATTTGCCGATGTTATAACGATAGCTGCTGATTTAGCCATCGGGCACCATCGGGGCCCACTATCGGGTAGGTGTAAACAGGGCATAAGGAGCAGGTAGGGGATAGACAGTACAGAGACAGGTCATTAAGGAGCAGGCAGGGGTTAGACAGTACAGAGACGGGTCATTACGGAGCAGGTAGGGGATAGACAGTACAGAGACAGGTCATTAAGGAGCAGGTAGGGGTTGGACTGTACAGGTCTGTAAGGAGCAGGTAGGAGTAGGGAAAGAGTGGCGATCAAGAAGCCTGCTGGCGTTCAGACTGAGCGATGTGTGAGCAGGCCAACCAATCATATTGTTATTATGAATAACGTATCATAATACTATTATTAGTAATAACAAATGATGCAGAAGAGAAATGAAGTGAGACCAAGTGCCACATTTCCACCTTCATCATGGGAACCTTTTAAGAACCACTTATCAACACAGCACAGACCAATACCTTTAGAGCTTATTTTGAAGATGACATTTTTGCCCTTTTTCACGGTCTATTTTTCTATTTCTCCCACTTTACCTATCTGTTTGTCTCTGTTCCTCTCCCATCTTTCCCTCGGTTTTCCCATGGCTCCCTGTGTCTCTCTCTCTCTGTCTCTGTCTCTGTCTCTGTCTCTGTCTCTGTCTCTCTCTCTCTCTCTCCTAATTTCTGCCTTTCTCTATCAGTTTAACAACGAGGCATGTGACATACTAAAGACCGACTGTGTGTTTACTGAGGACACAGATACTGTGTGTGTGGGTTAAGGTCACATGTACATCTCCTAGTGATCAGACATCATGACAAGCAACACATTCATGTGCTAAAGTGTCAAATCACATGGTGTCCACTCTTCCCTCTACTAGTCTGGTCTAGCTGACGGTGATGACAGTGATTTGAATATTAACTTTGTTAATACACCTGTCACCACTTATAAAGAAATTATTCGCAAAAAGTACAAATGTATCAACACCACCTCTGTATCAACCGGCGTAGCTACGCCCTCGGTCCCTACACCACCGGCGTAGCTACGCCCTTGGACCCTACACCACCGGCGTAGCTACACCCTCAGACCCTACATAAGGGTTAAAGACTCGCTGAGGTTCATATATCATGTTCTTTTCATCGACACATCATCTCGCATTATAAAGATCACCAGTTGTCACGGAGCTAATGGTTTTAGCTGGGTCACCAGCGCAGAAGCATGTGTTCAGGATGTTTATGATCGGGTTTTAAATCCGGGGTGCTGTGGTTGTACGCTCTGTAATCGACTGGTGAGGTCTGAATCGTGTGATGCAGGCAGCTCGCCTCCTCTTGTCTTCTTTGTCCTCCTCTGCTCGGGATGGATTCATCATTGATTAACTTACGGGTCAATTAACTAATCTGACACACTAGATCACACACATGTACACACACGCGCGCACACACACACACACCCGCACGTCTTTATATGGACTGAAGGAAGGGTCAGGGGTCAGGCTCCAGGAGTCATGTGTGCGTTGTGTGGTCTCACACCGTTCACATGTTGGTTGTTCCAGCTCCAGGGCTCGACCCTGATTCAGACCATTGATGTTCGGGTCGCGTCCCTAATGTCCCTGATGTCCTTACCTTCTACCTGGAGCGCGTCTGTCAGCAGAGGGTTTGTGTTGTTTATAAAGGGGAAGGGACAGGCAGGGACACAGACATGAGAGTGGTGTTGTTCACCAACCTGGCATGGGGTCTTTGTGCCAGATCTGCTGGGGATTGGTTTCTCTACGCTGAATCTGTTTATGACCGTATGATGAAATCCCGAGTTTTCTTGCCCTTACCTTACTTACCCTTACCTCCTGTATCCTTACCTCCTGTATCCTTGCTCCTCCTACTGTAGCCCCTCCCCCTAGCACCTTGTTGTAATCCCTCCCCCTGCTCCCTCCTCTGGCTCTCTTTCCCGTCTGACCTTTGAGTGGTGGTGTCTGCTGTTTCTACAGATGTCAGCCACCTCCCTCCCTGTTGGCACCCACTGCTGGTACCCCAGTAGCACGCAGAGACAGAGCACGCAGAACCAGAATACACAGAGATAGAGCAGGCAGAACCAGAATACACAGAGATAGACAACGCAGAACAAGAACATACAGAGATGGAGCAGGCAGAACAAGATTACACAAAGATAGAGTACGAAGAACCTCAATATGCAGAGATGGAGCCTGCAGAAACACAATACATAGATATAAGACATGCAGAACCACAACACACAGAGATACAGCATGCAGAACCACAAAACATAGAGATACAGCAGGCAGAACCACAATACACAGAGATGGAGCAGGCAGAACCACAGTACAGAGATAATAGCACACAGAAGAACAAAACACAGAGATAGAGCACAAAGAACCATAATACATAGATATAGGACATAGATAGCTTGATTATATTAAACTAGAATACAAATGTAGAAAACGGAGAGCAAGAATACACAAAACTAGAATACATATAGCTAGAAGAATAGCTAGAATACCCAGAACTTGAGTTGAAAACAATCACTTTACAGTGCACATCAATAGAGTGCTGCTTTGTGATGACGGAGACGCTGTATGCAGGGTACCTCTGGGCCTGACCTCATTATTGTCATGTTAATGGTCAGTCTTGTCTATCCTAGCGCTAAACAAATTATGTCTGGGCCTTTTGGACAAGGTCCGGCTGATCACAGATCAATAGCCATCCCTGGCAGGGTAATTGATTGCAGAAGCTGAATAAGTGGGTTGGTAATGTCAACGTGGGTCTTGACAACGTCCCTCGGACTGCCGGTCAGATCGGCTTCAGATCACTTAGCACGGGCCTCCAGGGCCCAACAGGTGACCTTCCCACCCCACCGGAGCCCTCTGGGTCTCTGTGTTGAGGGACCTTTGTGCGACGGTGTCTTCTTTGGAGTGATGGGGGACCTGAAGCTGCGGAACACAACATAAAGAGCACTGGGACCTCTCCTGATTACAATCAATAGTAACGAAATCTGTGGAAATAACACGAGTACACAAGCTGGGAGTGTAGAGATCAGTACGAGCCAGCGAATCGAGTAGCTTCATGTGAAAATGTGAGCCTAATAAATGTTCAAAAGTCTACAGTATCGGTCTGATTAGTTGCAGCCCTCAGATCATGCATGGATGAGTGTGTGTTGCCTCCTTGATACTTAGCTGGGTCCATTGTGTGTAACGTGTGGGTTTGTGGCTGTGGAACATCCGAATGACGTCCAGTGTCTCCGCTCCTCATCACGGGACATATGCTGTGGTACGATGGTTCTCCTGTCTCCTCTCTCTTCTCCTCTCTCTTCTTGTCTCCTTTCTCCTCTTCATTTTTTCTATCATCTCCCCTATCCCCTTGCGTCCTCTCCTCTCATCCTTTTCTCTCCTCTCTCCTGCTCTCACCTCTTGTCTCCTCTCCTCTCTTCTCCTCTCCTCCTCTTGTCTCCTCCCCTCTCCTCCTTTCTCCTCTTGTCTCCTCTCCTCTCGTCCCCTCTCATCCTCCTCTCCCCTCTCTTTTCTTATCATCTCCTCTCCTCCTCTCTCCTCTTGTCCCCTCTCCTCCTCTCTCCTCATATGTAAACATGTTCTACTCTATTTTACTCTACTATGTACTTGTGTTCCCTATTCTAATATGTTCTACTCTACCATTATTTATACTAACTGTATACTATACACTTAATTCTACTCTACTTTATTCTTTACTCTGCACTCTGTCCTACTCTCCTTTGTTCTTTGCACTTTGTTGTACTCTCCTTCCCCTCATGCTGTTGCCGTGGTAGCCAGGTAGCGGTGGAGAGTTGTGTTCATGAAGCCAGAACGCTCTGTGGATAAGAAGGCCTGGAAATACACATCTGTCTCATTAGTGCTTCATGTTAGGCCATACGATTGTACTGTGAAACAATAGCTATGAAACAAAAGTATGGCTAGGCAAAACAGATAGAAAATAGTGCATGAAAAATGTATGTAAAAGAAAACTGTTTATAAAGATGGACAGAATACTACCTTGGATCCCTGTACAACATGGTGTGGTGACTGTCAGTGTATCACCTGTCAAAAGTAGCATGTTGGATACAAACCGTTAACCACAGTCTCCCAGTATGCTATGTAGGGTCCAAATTCATCACCCCTGACTCTTCTTTGTACAACTACGTAGACATTTGTGAAGAGTGTCGAAAGACAGAAACAGCAGCAGTCTTGGATTTTTTTAGTTGAATAATTAGGTTAGTGTTTGTTTATTCAAAATATTTCGGCAACCCTTTTAACCTCACACCTCGATCATGCTAACCTGGTAATGGCATCAACGGCTATAAATAATGGTTCAAATAATTATTTTCATATTAGGTAACTTTGCATATGTCCTTGGCTTCAGCTTCAGCTTCTTGGCAATCTTTTCCTTCTTTTATTGGTTAGCTTGTCTTTATCTCATAGGCTAGTTTAATTTAGTTTATTGGCTAGCTTTTCTTCAACTTATTCAATAACTTGTCTTTAGTTTCTTGCCTAGCTGATCTTTAGCTTATGAAATAGCTTGTCTTTAGCTTCTAGGACAGCTTTTCTTTAGTTTATTGAAAAGCTTGTCTGTAGCTTCTTGCCTAGCTGATCTTTAGCTTATTAAATAGCTTGTCTTTAGCTTCTAGGACAGCTTGTCTTTAGTTTATTGAAAGCTTGTCTTTAGTTTATTGAAAGCTTGTCTTTAGCTTCTTGTCCAGTTGGCTTCTTGGCTAGTTTGGGGGCTGTGTGCTGTGTGTGTCTTGGCTCGCCTTGTCCTCCAGTCCTCTGTGTTTCCCGGGAATGAGAGTCTCATGACTTCAGCGTCTAAATATATAGCTACAGGCTACACACACACACGCACATGCTCACGCACACGCACACGCACATCGCATCACACGCACGCGCGCCAGGAACTACAGCTTTCACACAATACTGCATTATTACATTTAATTGGTGAAGAGTGTTTATTCAAGAATGGTAGTCATTGCTGTGAAAATATCTTTACAAAAACTGTTTAATTTTGTCATCTTATATCAGGATATTAATAGTATATTATCAATATATCAGCCAACTGTACTCTCCATACAAATCCACTTACTTTAGAGTGACATGGAAAATACATTTGAAATATACACTTTGTTTCTACAGCACAGACTGCCTTATATATTTAACCTCATCACTCACTTGAAATCATGCATTCACAAACACAGATGAAATATTAATGTGCACTTTATGTGTCTCTGTCTTTCTCAGATACGTATCATCGTCCTCTCTGTCTGTCTGTTGGTCTGTCTCTCTGTCTGTCGGTCTGTCTGACTGTCTGTCTGTCTGTTTCCAGAATAAACATCCATACATTAAATGCAAAGAGCACACAATGTCGCATAAACATCATCAGACTATAACCAGTAAACAGAATATATTACCATTTTCAGTAAAAGTTGAATATATATTCACATGGGAGTAACATGTCACACTTCTATGTGGAAAGTGGTGTCTTTGGCCAGTGTTGGGCAAGTGGGGGATCCTATTGATTTGTCCATTCTAAGTACTAAGTACTTTGAAAGTCCTAACCTGTAGCCACTGCACTAGCAATGAGGAGGATTTGTCCTGATTCAGAAATGTGTAAAATACATCATAATACTCTTAATTAACGAAGTAATCATCTTTAAGAAATGCGTCATAATGTTAAATAATGCTCTTTAATAAAGAGCAGAGAGTATAGCTTGTATGTGATACAATTAACCTCTTAGGCTAATTATCTATCGAACACACTGTCCCCCATATTAGGGTGGACACTGGGATATACTTATTAGGTATGATATATATTTATTTTGTAGTTTTTAATACAATGCCAAAGGATTATCCCTTCTGTAAAACATTACTTTTAGTAATAGTAGTATTTGTACCTCGGTAAATGAGAACAACTGCATTCTCTACATTCAGTATACCAGGCATAGTTGGCCCCAATATGTTTGGGATGTTATGTCACTTTGTTTCAAGTAAATGGCTTCAAGATTACCTTTTATTTGATTGGCTTTAAGAGATGAGGGAATCATAACATTACATAGCCAATCACTGCTGCTTCTTACTGTGTCCGTAAGGTACCAACAGAAGAACAATATCTTTATTCCCCAAATCAAATCAGTCTGGGAATTGGCAGACAGGCGTAATGAAATCCCCCTGTGCCCTTTTGAAAGCACAATAAGGTTAATATCAAGGTGGCTCCATAACTCTGCTGTTTTGTGGACAGAAACATGGTGCATGCTCATAATTTCACAGAGGGGAAGTCTAATATATTAAAGGAGTATTCCTTTAAGATGTGATGTGAGAAGATAAATAAGAGATAAGTTAAGGTATCTCAATTAATGGAAAAGAAAAATCTGTAAATTACTTGCAATCTCATGTCATTTCAGTCTACTATGTCCTCCTGTTCCTTCAAGCCCATTTTAATGGGTCCACACCACTTATTAAATCCATGTTGATTATTGGATTTTGGATCACTGTTTAAAAACTCACCCAAACTTTCACTGTACTAACCAACTCACGATGGTATTTTGCTCAATCCTCAATAATTTAATAGTTCAAGCTACAAATGCAATCATTGTGACAGTTACACAACATTGCACTTAACTGTTGCCAGTTGATTTCCCCTCACATGTCTTTTGTGTCTTAAAGATTCACGCTGTGTGTGTGTGTGTGTGTGTGTGTGTGTGTGTGTGTGTGTGTGTGTGTGTGTGTGTGTGTGTGTGTGTGTGGTTGTGGTTGTGGTTGTGTGTGTGTGTGTGTGTGTGAAGGTTCACCCTGGTCCCCACGTAATCACTTTCTTCTGTGTGTATGTGTGTTGTTGTGAATTTTCCTCCGGTCCATACTACTTCCATTGTACTAAATGTGTGTGTGTGTGTGCTGTTTTGCAGGTTCATCGCACTCCTAATTATGACGGATGGGGATTATGACTACCTTATAAAGCTCCTTGCTCTGGGGGACTCCGGTGTGGGGAAGACCACCTTCCTCTATAGGTACACCGACAACAAGTTCAACCCCAAGTTCATCACCACAGTCGGCATCGACTTCAGGGAAAAGAGAGTGGTGAGTTACCAACACAAAAGTGCAGCTAGCTAAAATATGTTTTTCCCTAACCGCATGAAAGTGTTGCCCTGGTGTAGCGTTGTCCTGGTGATGCGTTGCTCTGGCGATGCGTTACCGAGGCAATGTGTTTCCCTGGCGATATGTTGCGTAGCCGTGGTGATGCATTGTCTCAGTGCCCTATTGTTTGCCAGCTCCTGTAATAAAATGTCCTTTGTTATAATGGACATCCCCGGAATGACGCATGTGTGAGTGCGTGTGTGAGAGATGATAAAAATGAAAAAAAAAAAACGGGGGAAGACTAAAATAAATGGCGAAACAAAAATAAAAAGGAAATTGAAATGAAGAGATAAGTGGACAATTCAAATAGAGAGAGAGAGAGAGAGAGAGACTGAGATAAAGCAGATACTTGAACAAGACAGAACAGACAGAGAGAGGAAGTTATCGTGTTGATAAGAAAAAGAGCGACATAGAGATGGGGATAGAGAAGGAGAAGAGAAGAAGAGACAGCTGCTGAGGTGAGGTGAGAAAGAAAAAAGAGTGACGAAGGGGATGAAGGGATCCGACTTGCCAGACCTTGTGAAACATGTCTCGTGGTAGGGTTTCAATCATGTGATCTAAAGTCCAAAAAGCATGAAATCTGAAGTCCCTCCCATCATCTTGCTACTTCTTGACCAAACATTCTAGAGTTACCAAGCAACCAGTTGTTTTTATTCTACCTGGAATGGTGGAAAAGCACCAAGATGGCTGCCTGGGGTGAATGCCTCCTATTCTACAAAGTTCCTTACTTCAGGTCTATGATTGATCGAGGGGGGTCCAGGTGGTCTCTGATCGGTCTAGTGCTGTCTCCTCAGGTGTACACGGCCTCCAACCCCAATGGGACCACCGCGGGGAAGACCTTCAAGGTCCACCTGCAGCTCTGGGACACGGCCGGCCAGGAGAGGTAAGACCCCCACCGCCCGTCATCATGACGCCAGCTCCCCCCCTCCAAACCAAGAGGAGTCCGCCAGTGGCCACTGAGGTCGATTGTCCAATCACAAGGCCGAGCTCGGCCGCACTACAAGTTAACCAGAGTTAACCTGTCCCCTCGTCCTGGACCTGGACCGGTCAGGGGGGACTAGGTTTGGGTTTGGGTGGATTCTCCATGACCAACAGGCTCACCTGTTGATCACCAGGCCCACGATGTATGCAACAGCGTGAGTTTAACATTTAGAGGGAGCAATCTCAGGCGATCATCTCAGAACCTGTTGGGATCAGGTTCTCCTTTAACTAGAAAGTAAACAAATGAAACATAATAATGATCAACACAATAAGATGTAGATAAACAATAAAAAAAAGGCAAACATCTTGAAAGACGTGACGACACACACACACACACACCGACAGGCCATGTATTCGCTACAAGTATGTACCTAGTGAGATGTGATTGTTGAATTATTAATCCTGGTTCCAGTTTAGCGGAAGACTACATGTGTGTATGTGTGTGTGTGTGTGTGTGTGTGTTTGTGTGTGTCAGGTTCCGCAGTCTGACCACAGCGTTCTTCAGGGATGCTATGGGCTTCCTGCTGATGTTCGACCTCACCAGCCAGCAGAGCTTCCTCAACGTCCGCAACTGGATGAGTACGCTCCTCCTCCTCCTCCTCCTCCTCCTCCTCCTCCTCCTCCTCCTCCTTCCCCTCCTCCTCCTCCTCCTCCTCCTCCTCCTCCTCCTCATCCTCCTCCTCCTCCTCCTTCCCCTCTTACAGCTTCACTTCGACTCCCACTCTGCTACCTTTTATTTAATTTCATTTATTTATTCAAAGGACAGTGCACATAATTCCAAATTTCTGTAATGTGCCATTGTTAGCCAGCAGGCATATTAGTTGTATAAGACTACAACTGTAGTCTTATGATGCTTCTTGACCTCCTTACAGTACTACATTTCTCCTCCTCCTTCTGTCCCTCATACTTCTTGTTCTTCTGCTACTCATTTCAATCTTTTTAGTACCATTACGTTGCTGACCCTTTTATCCAAAATGACTTACAGTGTGTTCAGATACATCTCTTAACGAACAGGTAGGCGTTTGAATGCTTGGTAAGCGACAGGCTTACTCTGTTGTTCTGAATGCTAGGTCAGCCATAGGCTAACACGAATGCTCGGTCGGCTACAGTCTAACTCTTCTGTTCAGTATTGTGGGCAGGCCACAGGCTACTGTTTTAAATAATGGGTCAGCTACATGCTAATGCTACTGTCCTGAATGCTACGTGAGATAACGCTACTGTTCTGAATGCTAGGTCAGCTGCAGGCTAATGCGTACTGTGAGAACCCAGACATCGTGCTGGTGGGGAACAAGGCTGACCTGGCCGACCAGAGGGAGGTCCAGGAGAAACAGGCCAAGGAGCTAGCTGATAAATACGGGTAAGTAGGTCTCACGCTAACATGCTATCCCTGCAAACAAACCCCCCATGCTGCACCATGGTGTAAGCATCCAGCGCTACTGATGTGTACCCTGGTCACAAACGAGGACCTGCTGTCTTTCTCTAGAGGGCTATCACATAGCTATACTTATAGCTATACAGTAGGCCTATACTGTAGGCCTACTTAGTTTGACTGTAATAATCTTGTGTTTCTTCCTCTGACACCATACTTGGATTGCATGTCAAATTGCTATGTTTTATCCTCTGCAGGACACCTCACTTGGTGTGACTGTAATTGTCTTGTGTAATTTGTCCTCTGCAGGACACTGTACTTGTTTGACTGTGATATGGCTGTGTTTTGTCCTCTTTAGGATCCCGTACTTTGAGACGAGTGCAGCGACGGGGGTGGAGGTGGACAAGGCGGTGATCACGCTGCTGGACCTGGTCATGAAGAGGATGGAACAGTGCGTGGACAAACCCCCCGCAGAACCAGCCAATGGCAACGGAGCAACCAAGCTTAGCCCCGCCCAGCCCAATGAGAAGAAATGTGCATGTTAGATGACATTCAGGAAACCAACCGTCTACCATCCCCTCATCCAATCACATCCTATGTTTCCCAAATTCTGGTTAGACCATTCCTTAGTCTTCTGGTTTACCATCATGGGTTTTTCGGTGGTCTGTCTACAGACCAGCTCTTATTTTGTGTTTTCTTCCCCTCTTTATCACGCTCTCCCTCTGCGTTGTAATTTCACTCTGACACCACTTTGTCTCCCCATAGTGGCAACACTGGGCTGTCACAGGTCAGCCCACTGAGTGGGGCCAGGACGAGTATAGTGGAGGACTGGTCCTTGGTAGCTAGCTTAAGGTCCTAGCTAGACGCTACAGCCTATGATCCATGTGTCAAGCATCTAGCCCTGAGGTGGTTTTCACTTTTATTTTCTATCTACAGCCTTTAAAAAGTCCTGATAGATATAATTAATAATATCAGCATTGCAATCATACTGAGATGTCTCTCGCGCTATGCTCCACATGTGAATCATTTGCTTTAGGGAATTGTTTTATGGCCATTTTGTCTGAAGATCTGTCTGGTCACCTGAGCTATTGACATATAATGTATTGGTTTTTTTTGAGTTACCATAGTAACATTAGGGTGATACAACACCAGGTGGGTTGGTACCACTACCGTTACAACATGTTTATTTTCCTTGTGTTTGGATATAGGTACACTAGAATTATACCATTGAATCACCATTGTGTGTCTTGTATTGCCTTCTCCAAAGTTAAACATGTTTTGATGGCATAGACACAGCCCAGTAGAAACAAAACAGCCGATTCAGATTGCATCCACTATGGCTTCAGCACAGTAGTGATACTGCAGTTAGCTTGTAGGTCCATTGCAGGCAACGCACCAATACTGGACCATTGAGACAACCAGTATTGCTAGTAGTTGTGCTTTTCATGTCTAATGTCTAAAGGTATTATCCATAAAAAGGCCATATTATGAATTAGACAAAGGTAAAAGTATTGTTCGGAACTAGTGTTTTGCCTTGGCTGAACTGGTTCAAGCAGAGTATTGTTTTCTACACCTGATACACCTGATGTGTTTCCTTGACATAATCAGCTTTTTAATACACATTGTTTCTAATTTAATCACACCAAGCCTCATCATACTTTATCAATTTAAATATTTCATTTCTTATTCTGTCACTTCAAATAAAATAGCGGCTAACATCGCCCTTGCGGTAGCGAGCTAACACTGCGTAAATGGGAACCTGCTTTACACACCAAGTGAAGTATCGAGCAACCCACATGTAACCATCATATATTACATTTATATTAACAAGGAGATTAATTAAATAGCGTACCATTTAAAAAGAAAATATTAATTTTGTCTAAAATATATGTTATATTATCATTATTTGATTTGTATTTTTCTCAAGCTATATTCATCCATGATTAATTATTACTATTGTTATTGTTCTAACTCTGTTAGAAGTGCTGTTTGAAGGTGTTTAGTACAACCTCAGCATCCTCTGATTTATCAACACCTAATGGCACATAAGATGGTCTGTATCATAGCTGCTGATCACCACTAGAGCAGCCATGCGTCGCTACAGAGGCTGGGCGTCACGCCCACGTGGAGGAGCAGCCGTCGGTGCTCTGTGCGTCTGCTGCTCTGGCCTGCTTTGTCCCTCCAATAGATCTAATCTAATCTAAATTCATCTAACTGTGGTTCTTGTTGCACTAGAGTGCTCCATGCACACGGCTTGACCGTGTCAGACCACATTCAAATCAAGGAAGTACTGCAGAATTACAGACCAAGAATCGGGTGATGCCTGGACGATAGACGTGCTGAGGCAAATGTTGATTTCTCATCCGATTTAGAAGGAAATTTACAACAATTATGTTCCATGATCAAATGATTGCATAGACAGACAGATTATGGACTACAGATAGGCTATGGAAAGATAATCTGTCTAATATCCTAGTGTGGTTCGATTATGCTTGTAGAAAAGCACCGGTAATCTCAAACGCTCTTAATCTCATAATACCCACGTCCAAACTATTATGTTGTCATGACAACTGCATTTTTTTCAACTTTATGAATGGACCCCTGGGACCGCCCACACTTCCTGCCTTCACTCGAGACAATCTCCGGGACCAATCTGTAATCTGATCTGTAATTTTACACTTCTTTTGGAAACCTTTTCTTAATTAATCTATTTCATCCCAATATTGTCTTTTTATATATTATTTTGTCTTTTTTGTCCTAAATCACAGAAATAACATTTTCTCCAAGTACACTGTAGTTGTGGTTTACAGTTATATTAAACCGCACTGTTCATCTTAAAGCATTTCCTTTGATTTGAAACCCAAGTGTCAAGTGTGGTATATAAATACATGACAAGTTTACATTGTTTAGAAGAGTCTTGCTGTGCCTGTATTAATGCATTCTTAACTAAAAATGCTCTTCTCTTTGTTGACATCCTTTCGAAAGGTCATAAGATGGTACATACTTCATCTCTTTATTAACAGAACCTTAAAAAGCAGTGCCAAAAGAAAGTGGATTGTGGTGTTTAAACTTTATACAGATAAGATGACAACATATATTCTGTCCAAATTCTTTCTCCACTACGCGTGAATCCATTATGTGCTGAACTATCAAACAAGACTTTGATTTGTCCAATGCCTGCGGTTTGTGTGTGCGTGTGTGTGTGTGTGTGTGTGTGTGTGTGTGTGTGTGTGTGTTGTTTCTACTGTGTGCACCGATGCCTGTGTGTTTGTTAGGCTTGTTGCCATGTCAGCATGTTGGACACATTGAGAATGAAGAATTGTGGGTGTTGATGTTTTTAATGAATTGTCTGGTGGGGATGTAGTCCATGGTGTTCCCAATCCGTAGTTCAAATGGTGGCCCCTGTTGGCCTTTCTGGAGTAAGTCAACAATCTTAGTCAATTTTTTTTAATTAAGATTTAAATCGTAATACTCAAACGCATTTTCAAACTTAAGATGTTGAGGCGGCCGCAGCAGTTGTTTCATGGTCACTGAACGTGAATTCAACTTTCTAATTGAGTTTAGTTTAACCTTTGACCCTGGACTCTAATCACCATTTTGTAATCTATAGATTTCTGCCAATGAGGCAGGTTTGAAACGGTTGAACAATGACCTTGAAAGTGACATTATATTCTAATTTAAGGGAACAAATCTAGACGTCGTCCCCCATGTAATATGGTTCAGAAAGTATGCATTATTGAGTGAAATTTCAAAATAAAAGTACACCTGGAAGTTTCCTTTTCATCTGGTACTGTTTCTGTGTCAGCTACAATTATTTAACAATTTTGCATTCTGGATTATTTTTGGGGATATCTTTTTTGAAAGAAAAAAAAAAGACTATTTATTACAAATTGATTTATTATGACAATTTGCCGTCTTTAAGGAATCGCAAATGTCCTTGTAAATCAAACTCAAACCCCTTACCCTTACACCTCTAATGCTATGCTCTACTAGAAGAGCTATAGGGTACATAGTGTAATTAAATTGGGATAATTCCATCGATAGTCATTGTGAATGCTATTATGTACAATACTAATATACATAATATAACAGCGATCCAGACAATGGAGTTTACATTCATAGCTTTATTTAATAAAGAAAGATATACCTGAAATAAAATACAATGGCCAAAAAATGTGATAGCCCTCTAGAGAAATGCCTTTAGCCTCAGATATGAATTCTGTGGAACATGACACACATAGAAGATTAATGACAGATTTTTAAACCACAGGGACAGCTAGCTTGGTAGGTTACAAACCAATGTAAACAGAGCGTATAGCAGCAGGCTATACAAATACGATGCATGTTTTGAGCAAAAGACATAGAGTTAAGAACCTCTCATCGACTATTACCAACAGACTTAAAAAAAAAGAAGCATAACAGTTTTCTTTAACTACTACAATGTGTTAAAAATAAAAACTCAAATATTCTATCACCAAAGCTCCTCAAATAGTACATAGAACGGGTGTCTATAAATCATTATCTGATTTGTAGGTATTCCACATTAGTCACACCCACTAGAAAGTAGACAATTTCACATTAAAACCATTCTTACCATACATGCTGTGTACCTTGTATATAAAGTAAGGAGGTTAAACTCCTGAGATAGACAGAATAATTCATGCAAGGCAACACAAATCACACATTTACTCTCAAGCAAGAAACCAAGCCCACAACTTTTCCACACAATATGACAATATGGCATAAAATGAGTACAGTATGAATTAATATTGATTTACAATACTAATTAATATTAAGCTTACAGAGGACAGCCATGACTGGTTGTCTATCACTGATAGAAAAGCGTCCAGATATTTTCATGATGACTTATTTATGACTGGATGTCCAAAACAACATTTTAATACAAAGTTTAATGGGGAAGCATAGTTAGTTCTGATGTTTCTTAAAAAATCTTCTTAACGAGTTCGACACTTGCTACATACATGAATGGATTCAGGCTACCCACCGCTTACAGTAAAGAATGATCAATCTCCTCTCAATGATTACGTCCCCCATAGAAAAAAACAAAACAAAAAAAATTGAAAATATTCTTCAATTTATAAAAATAACACAAAATTAATTCAATATAAATAAAGTAATCGGGGCAACGGGGAAAATCAAAAAAAGTTCAAATGAAAATTCATTAGTCCCTGTCCCATAATACAGGACCCCGAGTGCCAGGGCTGGCCAGCACGGGGCCCAACAAGGGGCCCAGCCAGGGGCCAGACACAGGATCCACACGGGGCTCAACACGGGGCCCAGCTTGGGGCCCCACTCGTAGCAAAAACAAATCGACGATGGTGACGATAGTTAAAAGCAGGCAGGGAAATCTGCGAGACCTTAAATCAGTGTGTTATCGATTTGTATATCGTGCTGCAGACAAGAAAATCGATCACAGTCGCGGATTAGTTCATTGTGATCACTCGGTAGGAACTATGGTGTATCAAACATATAAACATGGCCGCAGCAGGCATGAGAAGAGTAAGCCTCCATGCCAGTGAAGCTAGGGCCCCTTGATTTCATTGAGCTCTTTGTTTTGTTTTTTTACGGGCCGTTCCCCGGGGCACTGGCCCCTACTGCCCCCCCTCTCGGTGTCCCGGCCATGTTGTCCCCAGGACCGCTGACCTTCTCAGAATCTCAAGACATGGAATACATGGAAATACTGCATGTAATGCGTGTACATTACAACAGAGGACTACTAAAGATCGCTTCAAGGAGGGGACGAAGAGAAGCACAAGAAGGAATCCGGACAGAGCAGTAGTTGAGGTTTCGTGAAGGAGCTTCCGTAAAAGTTTTGTTAGAAGAATAAAAAAAATACCACAGGGGGGTGAGGCAGTATCTATCTGTGTTTATTTTTTACTTACAATTTAAACTAACTAATTAATAAATGTTTTCAACCTCTTTAAATTTTTATTTTTTATTTTGTCTTTTGTTTGGATGGTTTCTTATGCGAATGCTAGCTGGTTTCTGTGTTTTAAAGCCCAGTTTGAATCTAGTCCATGAGACAGAGTGCTCCAGCATGAAGGGCGCAGGTAGGAGACTAGACCATGGCTAGCTGCTCTTTCTCCAAAGGCTCGTCTTCGTCCATGCTCAGGTCCAAGCGCAGGCTGTCCAGAGTCTGCCTCATCTTCATAGATTCCTTACGTCTGGGGAAGAAATTAGACAAGCAGTCCATCCATCAATCCCTACATCAATCAACATCTGCATGCGTCAGTCAAGTTGTTTGTGTAGTTGTTAATAATACTGAACTTTATTTAACTTTAGCACCTATAAAAAGACTAAGTGCATGTTAACTTATTAACCATTTACATTACTGACATTGTAGTCCCTAATGAGCCAGTTAGTAAATTACTGACATGTTGCCATCCAACTTAGTATGGGGCAGTTTTACAGCAGCTGGGCTGTTTGGGACACCAGGTGTAAGAGGGTAGTAGTTATGTATCGTTCACAGAGCATGAAGAAGCGACAGGATTTCTGTGACCAAGTGGTAGCATATATTGAGAATCATAGAGGACCTTAAATAGAGCCCTGCGGTACGCCATAGGAAATATTAGCTGTAGAGGAAGAGTATTTACCTGTAGTAACTGCAGAGTCTCTTTCTTAAAGGTATGAATACAATCATTGATAAAATGGAAGCTTAGAGATGGGTCAGTTGCTGGTAAAAACCAATGGATCCATGTTTGTTATTTTTTTTAACTGGCTGGACTACAGTGTGTTTAAAAGCAGAAGGGACAGAGTCACTCAATAGGGAGCTGTAGATTGATAAAATATTGGGTCCAACAGCGTCAATGACCTCCTGGAGCAATTTTGTGGTGATAACACCAAGGGTGCAAGTGCTAGGTTCCACGTGAGTAATGGTATGGTTTCTAATTACCAAAAGAAAGGTTTCAAACTGCTTAAATAATTTCAAAAAGTGGTTAGAGGGAACTTTTTGCTGTCCTTGACTTTGTTGATACAATTCTCTCAGGGGATATCTATGTTGAAAGACCGGGGGAGGGTTGATAAAGCAGATGCAAATAAAATGATAGAAACATCAAACCTTCCAAATGCTAAGCTATTAATATATATATATCAGTGGCGGCTGGTGGTTTTTAAAGTGAGGGAGGAAGGACTGCGCGCTTGGTTGCCATTGGCCTGCTTGCACTGATAGTGGCCTATTGTTGCATAAGTATGTGACACTCAAGTTGTTTCAGGGTGTTTCGGTGAACTACAACATCGCAGGATGGGATAATTATGTGAATTGATATAAATCCACAAGTGGCAGCATTGTACTTTGAAAGCTGGTGGAAAGCATGTCTTGGACTGCAAGGGCAGAAGGAAAGGATGCAAAGCCAATTAGTCAAATCAGGCCTACTCTTGATTTGTAAAACTAAATAAAGAAATCTGGGCATATCATTGGGCCTATTTTACCCCTCAATGACTGAAGCTATTGTAATTTGGCTATGTTTATTTTCAGCTACAATTGTTTTAAGAAAAATAAAGACACAATACCAAAAGTGATGCCATTTAAAATGCTTCATGCTCTGAATCATTCACTAACATCCTTTCCACAATATCAAAAAGAACTGTAAGAGTAATAAACAATTAAACAAACAACAAGAACATTATTTCACAACTATTTTCATGGGCTGTAAGCCTAACATTGTTTGGGGCAAATGTGGATGCTAAGGGATGTTTCAAAATGTTGGTCATGGTGTTAAGCCAATTAAGATTGAGGGACTTCATTTATACATCAAGTCAACCCTCCTCGCGGGCTCCACCGCTCGGCCGCGGCAGCCCGGCCGCAGGCTCCACAGACCGGCCAATATAAGCGATCAGAGCCGCAATGTACCGCAACGAACAGTAGCGCACCGCTCGGTGCAAACGAGGCATTCGACTGAGCGGGTTCGTTGGTTCTCGTAGCATAGACTTGAGGGGATAACCCCTCCCTCTGGGAGGGGTTATCTCCCGGAGGCTCCACAGCCAGGACTCCTGCTTATTGGTTCGTAGCGCAACCAGGGCTTCAGCCTATTTTTGAATAGACGTAGGCGGGATCCGGATCCCTTAGCTAGTCACACCCACTCAGAGGAGAACGTTCCTTCTCTCTCCCATTGAACCCCATGTTATTCACCGGCCGCCAACATTTTCGGGGAACTGAATGGCAGTCAATGGAGGCTGAGGGAGGAACGTCCTCCCTGAAGTAATTGTCAAAAGGCGATAGGGGGTGCTAATGTCCCTTTACCCAGGGAAACGAACATAACAGATACAAAGGCATTAAAGTAGTCTGGACAATCTACATTTATTATACTCAACAATGTTAAGGAGGATCTTCCTCCCTCTCCTCACTGGAGAAGTCTCCACTGATATATATCCAAATGTCATTATAAATATGTAGTTTGGTATTATTCCATTTTCCCTCATATATCTCTTATATGTATTTTTACTTATTGAAGTGTTGGTGCCGGAGTAGTGTCTGTTGTGGCTATATTGCTGTGTTTACGTCTGTGTTATTGTTGTGTATTTTCATCGTCTGGAGGTGCTGGTCCAGTAGTGTGTGTTGTAGTGTATATGTTGTTATTATCCTTTTTTTTGTTTGTTTATTAAGTTGTAATGCTGTGTTTACTTCGTCTGGATGTTCTGGTCGAGGAGCTGTCTCTGTAGCCTCCCTGCGGCCTCTCTCTCCTCAGCCAGCTCCCGCTGGGCGTGGCGGTACTGCGTATCCTTCCGACCCGTCTCCTCCTCCGCCTCGTTCAGCTGCCGCTTCAGTGCTCGGATACGTTGGGTCATCTGGAGGTCACAGGCCAGGGTTACATTGGGCGCTAACCCATTGGACGCCACCCCGCCCGCCTTTAAACCACTATCCGCCGACCCACTAGCTGCTAACACATTAGCCACTAACTCACCAGCCACCAGCCCACTAACGTTCAGCCGTAACTCAGTAGCTGTTAAGTCACTGACCGTTAACCAATTAGCTGCTAACATTAGCTACTGACTTGTTAGCCACTAACTCAGTAGCTGCTACCTCATCAGGTGCTCACTGTTCTCCTACAGACAGAACATGAAACCAAACCAAAATGTATTATAGGTGTGTATAGGCGTTTGCGTGGGGGTGTGCGAGTGTGTGTCCTACCAGGTCTTTCTGTTCAGTAGAAATCCGGTGCTCCTCCTCCATCTGGTCACTGAGCTCACAGATTTTCCTCTCCAGCTTGTTGACATTGTTGCTCAGCACCAATTTGTTCCTACACACCACACACACACATAGATAACATTAACGCATGCTAACACTATCAAAATGCTTACGCAAATGCAGAGTTCTTCAAAGAAAGTAGTCCAATCCCGGATCGCTTTTAACTCACTTTATTTGTTAAAGTATTTCGGTATGGTAACTACGGAGCAAAAGGAGGGGAAGCGTGTCTAACACGTGCTGAGCGACTCCCAGCTGATCAAAAACTATAACCCTTAGTCTGAGCTACTTGGAGTTTCTCATTCGTTTTACTTTTCTGTAGACTGTTATGGTCAGATCCACATGGCCTGTGTGAAGTGGGCGGAGCCGGTGTGACGTATTAGCCTCGGCTTCCTCACTTGTCTGAGGTGCTGCCTTCTGTGGATGGAGCCGCTATTGCAGCATTCAGAAAGGTCCTGCTCCCCTTGTGGCTATGTATAGTATTTACGGCTTATATGTTTGGTCCTGCTTCCTAGAGGCTAAGTGGGGGCAGCTCATGTTCTTAAAATACGTAACACAAACAAATCCTCACATTAGCACACATGGTTACATTAACATTTGTTAACATTACATCATGCCTACATTAACACACTATCATTAGCACGACAGACAGACAGACAGACTGATGGGCAGACTGACCGCTCCTCGGCCCTCAGGGCGTTCTCCAGCTCTTTGACGCGTCCCTCTGACTTGGAGATGACGTCCTCCTGCACCCTGGAGCTGTGCAGCTCCTCCACCTCCAGACGTAGCCCTCGCAGCTGGTGGGGGAGGTGGAGGTGGCACAAGTGGAAGGGATGGAGGAGGTGGTAGTCGTGGGGATGGTGGTGAAGATGGGGATGATGGTGGAATATATGGTGGAGGTGGAGATGGTGAACATATATAAAACATTAGTTAAGACCATATCAAGAAAAGTCATGAAAGTTCTGTAATATAGTGATACCACACAAACACACACACGCACACACACACATACACACACACACACAGACACACACACACACACACACACACACACACACACACACACACACACACACACACACACACACACACACACACACACACACACACACACACACAAACACACACATACACACACACACACACACGCCTACCTGGCGTTCCATGGAGACCTTCTCACTGTCCAGTTGTTCGCTCAGATGTTGCTCCTGGATCACCTTCTGCTGTAGCTGTTCCATCTGGAAACACAAGAAACATTACCGACTCCTATCATCCCTCTGTCTAACACCACCACCCACTCAGATAACATATTGGTTGTTCTATGTCATATGCAGACCTGTTCGAGGGCTCGCTTGTGCTTGGCGGCCCATCTCTGCTCGCTGTCGTTGACCTCCTCCAGGTCTGTCTCCAGGTCGATCATCTTCTCCTGGAAGACCAGCAGAAAACGATGCTTTTATCTAAATATCTATCGATCCATCGGTCCATCCATCTATCCACCATAACATTCAGTAGTGGTAGTACCAGTATTGGTGGAAGAACTACGAGTAATAGTGGTTTAACAAATAGAAGTAGTGATACTATTAATAATAGCAGTAGTCTCACCTGAGCAGTCTTGAGTTGCTTGGCGACGTCCTCTCTGGCCTGGTTGGCGGTCTGGAGCTCCATGTGCAGGTCGTCTACGGTCCGCTCGGCCTGCTTACACTGCAGTTGGAGACGTTCTCTCTGCTGGATTTCGTCCTCCAGGTCCCGCTCCTTATCAATCAGCTTACCTGACACCTGCACAGGTAAACACCCAGGTAAACATGTGTGTCTCACTGTGTGTATTGTACAGGGGTGTATCTGTGTGTAGTGTACAGGTGTGTCCTGTACATATGTGTACAGGTGTGTCTTGTACAGGTGTGTAAAGATGTGTACAGGTGTGAAGTGTACAGGAGTATACAGGTGTGTCTTGTATAGGTGTGTACAGGTGTGTAGTGTACAGGTGTGTACAGATGTGTACAGATGTGCACAGGTGTGTACTGTACAAGTGTGTCGTTGATAGGTGTGTACAGGTGTGACTTTTACAGGTGTGTCCAGTGTAGCAGTGTCCAGTTGTGTCTAGGTGTGTAGTGTCCAGGTGTGTCTCCTCACCTCTCCCTGTAGCCTGACCACGATGGCCTCGACTCTCAGGAGCTCCTGGTCCTTCTCCAGCAGAGTCTCCTCCAGCTCCTCCAGCCTCAGCTGCGCGTCCTGACGCAGCTTCTGCTGCAGGTTCAACTCTGCCCCCGCCTGGGTCGACTGCAGAATAGCGCTTCCAAGCTGTAAGACACATGGAAACATGAGTCGATTAGTGATAGTTGAATACATTGAACTCACTTTGAACAAATATAATCGGTGGTGATTTGCCGGACAGACAGACAAGCCGATAGATATTCCTCTACCTCCTCCTCGAGCCTGGAGATGGTGCAGCTCTGCTCGGAGGTCCTCTTGTCTCGGGTCTCCCTGTTCACCTCCATCTCCTCCACTTTCCTTTCCGCCAGCCACAGCTTCTCCGCCATGGTCTGGGCATGCTGCGTCTGCTTATCCAGGTTCTCCTGCTCAGACAAGACCCAACGTCACCCTAATGCAACTCCCACTTTCAATGTACCATCAGTCCCAGACAGACAGACAGACCTCTGCATCCTGTATCTTGTTCTTGAGTGACTGCTGCAGGAAGTTGAAGGCGTATTCCTGAGTGTTGGCTTCCACCATCACATCCCGTGCCTCCTTCATTTCCACCTGCACAGAACCACACTTTGAGTCATGATGTCATCATCACAGAACCACACTTTGAGTCGATGTCATCATCACAGGACCACTCTGACTCATGATGTCATCATCACAGAACCACACCACCAGTCATGATGTCATCATCACAGAACCACATCGTGAATCATGATGGCATCATCAGAGAACCACACTGATTCATGTTGTCATCATCACAGAACCACACCACCAGTCATGATGTCATCATCACAGAACCACACTGACAGTCAGCATGTCATCATCAAAGAGCCACGCGCACATTCATGATGTCATCATCACAGAACCACACCTCCAGTTATGATGTCATCATCACAGAACCACACTCACATTCAGGATGTTATCATCACAGAGCCACACATTGATCAAACATACCTCCAGCTGTCTGTATTTCTCAGCCATGACCTGGCTCTCTCTCTCCAGCTCCATTAAGTGCTCTCTAATCCGCTTGTTGTCATTGGTCAGCTGAGCGTTGGTCCTCAGCAGATCCTCATTGTTCACCAGGAGATTGCGCATCTCAAACCTGATTGGTCAGAAGATAGTCACTACAACATCAATGGTTCAAATACATCTACAAAGAAGAAGAAGAAAAAAAGTTGAAGTCATACCTTATCTGATTTCTCTCCTTCTCCATCTCTACACTCTCTGCTTCAAGAAACGTGTTCCGCTAACACACACACACACACACACACACACACACACACACACACACACACACACACACACACACACACACACACACACACACACACACACACACACACACACACACACACACACACACACACACACACAATCAGTATGTATGCAGGTGGCTAAGCCCCTCTGTTGGCCCATGTCCAGTAGCTGACTAAATACTCCTACCAACCCGTGTTCTACCTGGAGAGTTATAAAGGCTTCAGAAAACCAGTTCTGTGTGGTTTGGGCTGCTTCTGCTCTACTTAAAGAACTGTTGTTTGTCCATGGTTTCCGTTGGAAACACCAGCCAGCTGCTCATATATATATATTAAAGTCAGGAATTGTTGGGGGGCTATGATAATCTTGGTGGTATTGATATACTTGGTGGTATTTGGTAGTAATACGTTAAGTAATACATATTAACAATAATACACAGTATTACATAGTAATACACAATAAGTGTCAATACATTGGGGGTAGTGATACCGTGTGTTATTTATTGAAGTGGTGTATAATGAGCTGGTGTATGAAGGAGCTTCTCTGTGGATCTTCTCTTACCTTCTGGATGGTGTCCAGCTGTTTGGTCAGTTCTTCTATAAAGTCCCGTCTGTTTGGATTTCCCAGAGTGGCTGACCGCAGGGGCATGTGATTAACAACCTGCAGACACAACATATCAACATCTATACCAACACTATCAACCAAGTAGTCCACCAAACACTCTTTGGACTTTGAATCATATATCTATTATCTATCTTCGATACATATGTACATATCTGAATCTTGTTTGTCCGTCGGTCTGTCTGTTTGTCTACCGAGAAGTAAGCATATTGCATGACTGGCAGTGCCGTGTTTGTAATTTACCAACAGCACCGTCAGTTCTATATGTATCGGTTCTGCTACACTACTGATTGGGGTGGAGAGAGTTATGTATCCGATTTAGAGAGTTGGGAACCAGATGAGGAGAGTGTGAGGACCTGTTAGAGGACTTGTGGTATGAGGAACTGTTAGAGGACCTGTGGTGTGTGGACCTGTTAGAGGACCTGTGGTATGAGGACCTGTTAGAGGACCTGTGGTCTGAGGACCTGTAATGAGAGGACCTGTTAGAGGACCTGTGGTATGAGGACCTGTTAGAGGACCTGTGGTGTGAGGACCTGTTAGAGGACCTGTAGTGTGAGGACCTGTTAGAGGACCTGTGGTGTGAGGACCTGTTAGAGGACCTGTGGTGTGAGGACCTGTTAGAGGACCTGTGACGAGGGTACCTGTGATGTGAGGACCTGTTAGAGGACCTGTTAGAGGACCTGTGGTATGAGGACCTGTTAGAGGACCTGTGGTGTGAGGACCTGTTAGAGGACCTGTTAGAGGACCTGTGGTATGAGGACCTGTTAGAGGACCTGTGGTATGAGGACCTGTTAGAGGACCTGTGGTGAGAGTACCTGTGGTGTGAGGACCTGTTAGAGGACCTGTGGTGAGAGTACCTGTGGTGTGAACCCCACGTTGTTGGGGCCCTCTGGCCTGCGGCCACTCCTCAGGGTGTCGTAGGTGGAGAAGCGGGCCCGGTGGGGCACGTTGCCCAGACTGCTGCCGTGCACGGGGCTGGTGCTGCGGCTGTTGAAGGTGTACAGGTTCATCTCCGACGTGGCCGGAGACAGCCGCCCCTGCAGGACCGGAGGAGCACACAGCAATGTGAGGGAGGAGGGGGGGAGGAAGTCTTAAACCGCACAGCCACAGTGGTCAATGGAAGCAACACAACAATATTCCTGAGGTATCAATCATGGCAAAATATTTTGTCTTTATAGCTCATCACTCAAGGTTCGATATTTAAAAGTAAACAAACTCTAGAAACAAACCATAAGCAGGAAGTGACATAAGAATTTCGGACAATCATCGAGAACAATTTCAGTAGCCATCAGCATTATGTGGTTCCGTGTGTTTGGTGTATTTGTGTATTAAACTGGGCCTGACCTTAAAGTCTGACACGCGGTTGGGGGGGTTGAAGTCCATGGAGGCGGAGTTGGAGTACGGACTCTGGAATACCCTCGGGGGACTCTCAAAGCCCCCCTGCTAAGACAAGTCAGGACATGTTAAAACGTGAAAACATTAATACATTTAAACATTCAAAAACGATGTGTAGTACTAGTACTACCACTGTTTATAGTATGAATGCTTCTATTGTATACGAATTTAGTATACGATATTATTTTATATTTCTAATAATACTGCTACTAGGAACTGTAATCCCTTTTGGATCCACTAGATGTCAATCATGATTCGCTCTTTAAGTTTGGCCCTTCACATATTTCTGATATTTATGATTCACGAGCCTGGACTAAACGCTCTATAATCGCCTTAACACACACACACACACACACACACACACACACACACACACACACACACACACACACACACACACACATCACCCACCCGGTCTGACATGGTGTCCCAGTCTCTGGAGGCCAGGGACTCCAGGGACCCTCTGTAGTTGGTGGTCCCCAGACGGGAGGGCTCCCAGGGGGTCAGCCGCGGGCTGTTCTCCCCGGCGCCGCGCCGCTGGGGATCCGGGCTCCTCCTCAGCCCGTTGCCCGTGTTCTGGACCAGGTTGAGCTGGAACTTGGGGTTGGGGCTGGGCCCCGAGACGGAGCTCCTGGGGGTGATGGGCTCCTCTTCTGAGGCTGGGCTGTTAGGCTTGGAGGAGTCGAACTCAGACTCCTGGAGAGGGAAAGAGAGAGAGAGAGAGAGAGAGAGAGAGAGAGAGAGAGAGAGAGAGAAGGAGGTTGAGATAGGAAAAGGGGGAGGGAAAGGGACATTAATAAACAACACATATCTATGTATACATAAAAAATGCAGAATCCCTGTCAAATTAGTTTTTTTTGATATTACCACCCTGACCAGTAAGAGAGGCGTGTGGAATCATCGCGTACAAATACAACAAAGAATCAAACGTGGTGAAGGGTGAAGACACAACAAGGTGAAGATTAGTGGTGGTTTATTTGAGAAGCATCTCCTCAAGGTGTTACTGATCAGATAGAGCCATGCTGTAGTGAGTTCAGTGATTGGTTGCAGAATAGTGACACAACACTTAGGTGTGAGGCTGGGATTGAGGGTCAGGGTTCGCTTTGATTCGATGATTGATTCGCTCTGATTGGTTGACGGTAAAGCGGATGCGCTCCAATGATTGGCCTCCTGTGGGTTCCTGTGTTGATGATTGCATGCGGTGGTGCAGTGATGGGGGTGGAGCAGTGAGGTGGTGCGGTCATGCGTTGGTGTAACCACGTGTTGTTACAGCTACGCGTTGGCGATAGCATGCGTTCGTGGGGTGGAGACGCCGTGGAGGGGAGGAATCAAACTCTGTGCCTCCTGGCTGCCAGGTGAAGTCATTGATTCGGTGGGACGGGGGACTGCGTCTTGTTTATTACACGGCAACGTACCGAACTCAGCGAGCCCAGTCCCGAGTCGTGCCGGGAGGCGGAGTCTGGACCAGCAGGACTCCTGTCTGCAGGTTTACTTGCTTGCTCGGCGGCCATCTTGTGAGCGGCGGCCATCTTGTGAGCGGCGTCCTCTGAACTCTCGTTGTCCTTCAGCGGGGAGGTGATGATGATGGAGGGGACGGGGCTGTCCAGAGAACCGGTCGCAGCCGACCCCTGACATGACCCGACTTCCTCGGAGGATGGCGGGCTAGAGTGTTTAAACACTGAGTCTAGAGGGGCGTTCATTCGGGGGTCCGGCCCTGCTCCCAGAGTCGGTACACTAGATGGGGCGGCGCTCTGTGGGGACCCGGGCGCCCGGTCTGAGAACCTGCTGATGAGGTTCTTCACACTGGTGCAGCGGGTGAGGTTAGAGGTCTGAGGCCTCTTCTTCAGATGGCTCCTCCAGACCAACTCGTCGTCTCTGAGAGGGGACTGATGGAGGACCGTGAGGGCCGGGTGGGAGGGCTTTGGGGGAGGTGATGTCACACCGGGGGGTAGTGATTGGTCACTCTTCTTGTCCTTTAAAGAGTGGGCACAACAGAGTGATGCATCCCACAAAGAATAGTAAAATGTGTTAACAGGTGAAAGTGTGTTCCCACTCAGTAAATCCAATGAGAATCCATCTAGATCAGTCGACCAACCCATCTAAAATGTGTGCAAGCCTGTATGCAAGTGTGTGTGTGTGTATGGGTGTGAGTTTGTGTGTGTGTGTGTTTGTGGGGTGGATGTATCATTAGAATGGTGTTTGTTTCTGTTGAGTACCACATGAAAATGCAGATAGATGTCTACCGACAGACAGATAGACAGATAGACAAACGGATATCAACTGTAGATAGAGAGATAGACAGATACAGCCAGCTCGGCATTAATATACAACAATTTCAGTTTAGCCAAAAAGCCACTCAAATAAATCCACCTTTAATTACCAATCCAATAAGGGAATCCACTTAGAGAAATGAAGTGGCTAGCATGGGGCTAGGAGGCCTCGTGGGTCAGTGGCCTTAATCCAGGGCCTGGCCTAGTTTGCTTCCCCAGAGATAGTCGACCCGGTCTGGGATGTCTGAGAGCCGGGGGGTGGGGTGGGGTCTCCGGGGGTGAGAATCAGTGCTAATCACCTTGGTATTAAAATGTTTACAGGCTCTGGATAGCTTAGCACTTGATAATGCTTTTAAGTGTTATTATCATTTGGGATGGAATGTGTGTGTGCGTTGGTGTGTGTGTTTGTGTGAGTGTATGTGTGTGTGGGTATGTATGCGTGATAGTGTGTGTGTGTGTGTGCGTTTGCGCGTGCATGTGCGTGCGTGCGCGTGTCTATGCGTGTGTGCGTTCGTGTGTGTGAGTGTGTGTGTGTGTGTGTATGCGTGTGCGTGCGACGTGCGTGCGTGCGTGCATGCGTGTGTGTGTGAGCGTGTGTGTGTGTGTGTGTGGTGGACCCAGGGGACCCAGTGGTCCCACTGTCCCCAGGAGCAGATGAGCTGCTGCCAGGGTGTCCGGCTGCTTCTCACAGAGCTTAGCGGGGAATTAGCGCTCCTACACTAATTAATAAACTATTTAACATAATCAACTATTTCACGTAATAAACTAATTAATGTGAACTCTGGTGGAGGCTGAGTGGTTGATGAATGGAGCCACTAAAGATATACGTGAGTGGATGGACCAACCCGTCCATTTAGCAGATGAGTGCAGATTAGTGGTTCTTTAGTTAATACAGTAATGGTGGCTCACGCTACTCAGAAAGATTACTCATTCAGTCTAAAAAGATCTCTTCGTCTCACCACAAAGTCACATTTATTCTGTATTATTAATGTCTTTCTAAATGTATTTAATAAGTTTTATTTATATGGTATGTCTGTAGGCTGAAATGGATCTTTTTTTCTTGCATTTTTCCCTTGCTGAGGCAGATTCACTTTGATTTGTTTTAAAAACGTTTACAAATTAACTCCACGTTTTCGCTTATATATGGTTTTAGGATTATGCTTTGCATAGTATAACGTTGTCTTTAGAATTTAACCAAAAGAAAATGAAAATGCATACACTAACAAAAACAAAGTGTTTGTGGAGCCTCCCTGAGCTATGTCACATGACCCCGGTCACATGACATGCTCTAGGTGGTAGACGCTGCAGACATCTTGACGTCTTTCTAATGAGAATCCCTCAGAGCCCTGTCACAACTACAAGCTCCTATAGAGCACTTGTGTGTGTGTGTGTGTGTGTGTGTGTGTGTGTGTGTGTGTGTGTGTGTGTGTGTGTGTGTGTGTGTGTGTGTGTGTGTGTGTGTGTGTGTGTGTTTGTGTGTGTGTGTGTGTGTTTGTGTCTATGTGTGTGGTTGCGTTAAGGGGTGGGGGTTATGTGTTTGCATGTTGATGGACGGGGATCTTTGTGTGTGTGTGTGTGTGTGTGTGTGTGTGTGTGTGTGTGTGTGTGTGTGTGCGTGTGCGTGGGCGTGTGTGTGTGTGTGTGTGAGGGAGAGAGAACCAGATGAGTGGCCAGATGTTATCACTGTCTATACTTCGACTGTCTGAGATAAGACACAAATGACAACACACACCGACACCGACACGACACACACACACACACACACACACACACACACACACACACACACACACACACACACACACACACACACACACATACATGCATACACATTTATGTGCGTAATCCCCCTCAACACACACACACATGTCCAGGTGCAGATGCATGCTAATGTCTTCACAGATAGATAGTTAGAACAAGGAAACATCTGTGTTCAGATAACACACACACACACACACACGCACCCACGCAAACGCATGCACACACACACACACACACACACACACACACACACACACACACACACACACACACACACACACACACACACACACACACACACACACACAAACATACATGGCCATTTCTTTGATATTAGATTGTAATTTCTATATGTAATATTGTAATTATACTTTTGTTAAATAACATTAGATGTGACATTAAAGATGGGGTATATATGTTTTAGTGCCATCTAGTGGAATAGACTTGGAATAGATTAAGGAAATATAATATTCAGAACTATGTTTTAATTTGTGTATAATCATATGAAAATTGTAATTGTTTTGTTTTCGTTAAATGACCCTTTTATATATATATTACGAGCATGCTCTGTCTTTTCACCATAAATCCCACACATTTGGTGGACGGGTTTCAGCTCAGGGCTCACGCCCCCATGGCTCACTCCCTGCAAGATGCAATTCTAAAAACTTGACCTTTAAGTGATTTCAGTCTATCCTGATAACCACAGTTGTAATAAACAAACACAAGCACCAGTTCTATCATGTTTCAGTGGAGGAGGGAGAGGAGGGTACCGTGTTGTTTTCGTGGTCCATCCCACTCTTCCCGTGCATGCTGGGAGGACAGGGCCTGATGTCCGGAGGCCGCTCGAGGTCCCGGTAGCGCTCTAGGTCTTGCTTGAGGAAGCTTGTAAGGGCGCTGACCGCTTCCTCCTGGTAGTCTAGCTCCTTTAACCGACCGCACAGGTCCGATACGGAGGCCTGGACTTCCTCGCCAACCCTCTGCTGAAGGAGAGCAGGACGGGGAGAGAAGATAAGACCGTCTACCTGAACATGTGTCTGGTAACTTATTATACTGTACAGGTAACTAACAAACATAGTCCATAAACACAACTACTATCTACTATAAGCATAAAACAAGCATAACCCTTAGACTGAACATAGCACTAGTAGAAGCATCTAGTCTAACTATCTAATCTGAACATCTAGCCTAACCCTCTAGTCTAACCATCTAGTAGTCTAACCATCTAGTCTTACCATCTAGTCGAACTACCTTGTCTAACCATCTAGTCTAACCCTGTAGTCTAAATATCTATTATTACCATACAATCTAGCCTAACTATCTAGTCTAAACATCTAGCTTAACTCTCTAGTCTTACCATCTTGCCTAACCATCAAGTCCAACCATCTAGTCTAACCATCTAGTTTCACATCCTGTTAGGCTATTCATATGATCCCTCCTGTTCTGGCTTACGCTGGATTGCTGAAGATCGCGCTTCCTGTTCACTTCCTGGTCCGCTTCTCTCTTGCTCTTCTCCTTTAGGTTCAGCAGCTCACTGGTCAACAGCTGGCGACGGCCTCTGATCTCAGCCAACCTAGACCACAGCACACACAAGATCTGACTCAGCAACACTACATCAGTAAACATCTGGTGAACCAACACTACACAGCTAAACATCTGGTAAACCAACACTACACCACTAAACATCTGGTTAACCAACACTACACCCCTAAACATCTGGTAAACCAACACTACACCACAAAACATCTGGTTAACCAAGACTACACCCCTAAACATCTGGTTAACCAACACTACACCCCTAAACATCTGGTGAACCAACACTACACAGCTAAACATCTGGTTAACCAACATTACATCACTAAACATCTGGTTAACCAACACTATACAGCTAAACATCTAGTTAACCAACACTACACCACTAAACATCTGGTTATCCAACAATCATCATCCGGTTAACCACCACTAAATATCTGGTCAACAAAAAACAATTATCTGGTTTGCCAACATTAAACATCTGGTTATCCAACACAACACAGCTAAACATCTGGTTAACCAACATTAAACATCTGGTTTGCCAACACTCAACATCTGGTTGGCCAAAACTTGACATCTGGTTGGCCAACAGTAGACCACACGTGGGTAGATTCCCCCTGAGCAGGTCTGAAGGTCTGATAGCGACAGACTAGGAGCCAGCTGCTGGCTGAGAGCCTTTTCACAACGCCCTCATAGAACAAGTGCTACCCAGGAAGTGCTGCATTATTATTGACATATACCATGGATGCAAACATAACACACACATTGAAGCAGGGCTAAAATGGAAGAGCTGCCAAACTGGCCTTAGAACTTGACAGTGTAGTTATAGAGTACAGTATCTTAAGGAAGTGTGCCAGTGACACTCAAGGCCCCCCTTCAGACACTAATCATATCAGTTAGGATTGTGTCTAGTGCCGTGTGTTCCCATGTTCCACTGGTGGTACGCGAGGGTACTGCAGGTTGTACGTTGAGTTTTATTCTTGAAGTAGACGCATAAACAATAATACTCAAATATATATTGAGAAATTAATACAAAAATGTAGCTTTGTGCATTCCATCATGTTTGATTGGTGTTCATTTCTGTTAACTTTTGTCTCTCCACTGTCTCCCACTGACCATGGCCTTCTGGCAGAAATAGTGTGTATAAAAGGGGATGCTGGCCATCTTTGCTCAGCCACTGCAGGGCAATATAGCTATGCTTGCTGTTTGCCTATGAGGTGGTCCACCAAAGGTCTTGATGACAATGTGGTGTCCCTCCTAAAGCCTGAGGTTGGGAGCCCCTGGTCTAGTGTTGCCGTGCTGCTCGTGGCTCCTCTGTGTGGGGAAGCAGTCGGTTCAGACGCCTTCCAACAGCAGGCCTGCCCTGGCAGTCCTCATGTTTGTGTTGCTCTGCTGTTTCTATTATTCCTCCCTTACTAAACTGAACACGCAATAAACACTTTCTTCTCAACTGTTTGTTGTGGTTTGGTTAGTATGACCTAGTGCAGCTAGCACTCATATCTAAAGAGAGTTGCAATGAGTTCAGATACATGTCATTAATGTACACGTAGGGGGTTAAACAGTGCAGACATAGGCCATTAATGAACGAAGTAGGGGTTAAACAGTACTGAGACAGGTCTTTAAGAAGCAGGTAGGGGTTAGACAGTACAGAGACAGGTCATTGAATACCAGGTTGGGGTTAGACAGTACAGAGACAGGTCCTTAAGGAGCAGGTAGGGGTTAGACAGTACAGTGACAGGTCATTAAGGAGCAGGTAGGGGTTAGACAGTACAGAGACAGATCCTTAAGGGGTTAGACAGTGGAGCGGGTAGTGGTTAGAGACAGTTCATTTAGGTCATCACACATTGGAGAATGACGTTAGCTTTGGGCACGGCCAGCAGAGGGTGGTAAACCACCGTTAAACAGACAGCACAGACTGCAGCTCTGTTGTTGGTTGGAAAACAAAGCACTTTGAGGAATATGTAAATATATAGCAAGGAAATATAAAGTAATCCACAGCAACTGATTTAAAAAAAACATTGCGTGTAAAGTGGTGTGTGTGTGTGTGTGTGTGTGTGTGTGTGTGTGTGTGTGTGTGTGTGTGTGTGTGTGTGTGTGTGTGTGTGTGTGTGTGTGTGTGTGTGTGTGTGTGTGTGTGTGTGTTTGTGTGTGTGTGATGTTTCCAGACAAGGTTGGATGGACCTGGACTGTTAATAATTTGAAGTATTTGAAGTATTTAGAATGCTGAGTTATTCCATGTATTTTAGCCGTTGATATGAGCAGTACAAGTAATGATTAGGTTAATGGTTTAAATCACCATGAACCTTTCGTACATATGTAGGTGTGTTTGAACACACTCACGCACACACGCAAGCTGTCAATGTGATAGTGTGAAGATAGAGAAAGATGAATGGATGGATAGGTATATTATTGTGTAACATTGTGATCCACAAAGCTCTCCTCAGAGACACAGTCATTGGACCTCCACCCTCTAGAGACACTGTCATTGGACCTCCACCCTCTAGAGATACCGTCAGTTGACCTCCACCCTCTAGAGACACCGTCATTGGACCTCCACCCTCCTCAGAGACACTCTCAGTAGACCTCCAACCTCCTCATAGACACTCTCAGTTGACCTCCACCCTCTAGGGACACCGTCAGTAGACCTCCACCCTCTAGTGGAGACACTGTCAGTTGACCTCCACCCTCTAGGGACACCGTCAGTTGACCTCCACCCTCTAGAGGAGACACCGTCAGTAGACCTACACCCTCTAGAGGAGACACTGTCAGTAGACCTCCACCCTCTAGAGACACTGTCAGTAGACCTCCACCCTCTAGTGGAGACACTGTCATTAGACCTCCAACCTCCTCATAGACACTCTCAGTTGACCTCCACCCTCTAGGGACACCGTCAGTAGACCTCCAACCTCTAGAGGAGACACTGTCAGTAGACCTCCACCCTCTAGAAACACCGTCAGTTGACCTCCACCCTCTAGAGGAGACACTGTCCGTAGACCTCCTGATCTTTTGGGCGTTGGCTGCTTTCTGAACCTTGCTGGGTTGTCACGGCAACGGCCCCTTTGTTTATGTTCTTACCACTTGACAGCCAGGTCAGGGGTCAGGGGTCAGAGGTTAGGAACCAGAGCCCCGCTGGGAGCTCTCTCAGTCTGGCTTCAAGCGAGGGGATTTCAACCCACAACCCCATCCCGCCGCAAGCGCTCTAGCTCGCTAGCAGAGGAACAAAAGAAAAGTAAAAGTTGAACCGAACATCCAACATCTGAACAACCTGTGGCGGCTTGTCAGGTTAAATTCCCGTCACAGGTTGAGACAATGAGGTAAGTGATTCAGCAGAGGGTTTCCACAGAACCTGAATCAACAAGATGACCTCATGCCGTCACATCCCAACCTCCTGATTGGCTAACAGCTGGAACACCGATGGCCCGGGGCGGACGGGGCCCCGGCTGGGGCCGGGATCCAGAGCCTCACCCCCCCACCGACACCTCACCACAAGGCTGAGAACTATCATCGTGTTCTAGTAAGCTCCTCATGACGGTACCGGTTCTCGGCGGCCATCTTAACGTTATGAAGACGTTTAAAACCCGCTAAGGTGTTTGTTGGAGCATCTGAGAGGTTTCCCCCCCGAAGGTATCGATGTCAAAAGTAACGTTAAATGAAAAGTAAAGGTAAAGGTAGAAATAAGAGCAGCTTGCATTCAGATGCCTTTGAGGGAGACGCCACCGCAGTAATTTGCGCTTTGTGTACTTCGGCTCCAATCCAGGATTTGTTCCTTGTGTTGTTTAACAAAGCGGAGTGGAACTCTTTGCCAGGGCCTTCCGGAACCAGCTCCTGTACCCCTTAGGGTGCGCATATCCCAGGTGAGGCTGAACCAGGGCCCAGTGTCCTGTACCCCCTAGGCTGAACCAGCTCCTGTACCCCCTAGGGTGCGCATATCCCAGGTGAGGCTGAACCAGGGCCCAGTGTCGGGCAGGGTTGATGTACCTCAAGTCTTGGTGTTATTCATGTGTGTGTGTGTGTCTGTATGTTGGAATGTGTGTGTGTCGGTGTGTCTGTAAGTTGGAATGTGTGTGTCGGTGTGTGTGTGTGTGTGTGTGTGTGAGTCTCACCTTGTGTGTAAGCTCGCTAGCTCCTCTTCTGTTTGCTTCTGGAGATCTGTGAGGCTCGGAAAAGCGTAGCTCCCTCCTCCACGTCCTCTTGATTCTCCTTCTGTTCCTCCTTCTCCTCCTGCGTCGTTCTCCTCGGAGCGAGCCTGCTGAGGAGAGAAACACGTTCAGTCTGAGGATGTGAATCACATGGCCGGCCGGACAGGTTGGACAGGTTGCATTGCTGTGCAGGCTGATGGGAGAGAGATGGTCGGCAGAGAGGCCCACAGATAGGTAAACCAACAACGGTTTATTGATTCTACTTAATAAACAAATGAAGGTGATGAAGAAAGAAAAAATGGCTGCCATCCCTAATGCTCATTGTAAACATCAGGCTGAATGAAGTGAATCCGACACTGTGACAGTGACAGAGACATGTAGGTACAGCCACAAGTTGCTAAAAAAAACAGACAAGGGAACTGAGTGTACTCTGTGTCCAAGAGTTTGGTCAGTGTTGATGATGTACCTGCTGCGTTTCAACGGCAGGACCCTGAAGTAGCTCAACTTTGTCCTCTGGGAGCTTCCTTAGTTTCTCCGACGGAGGATGAGTTGTACCGCTGAGTCTCCTCACAACTGTAGACTGTTAGGGGAACGGTAATTCAGAAATAGTCAAATGAATAACTTAAACCAACACAAAGAATGCAACCCTAACCCTGGCTACTGAGCTTCACAGGGAATAGAATCGACAACCACGCAGAGTGAATGACTCGCTCTTCACATTGAGATCAACCAGCCAACTTTTGAAAAGACAATAAACGATTATAGACGATTAAAGACTATCAACTGACCAGATAAAGTACCAACATACTCACTGTTAGTGTTGTACAGACAGGGTTAGCCATGGCGGGAGAAAGACAGAGAGGGGGAGAGAGAGAGAGAGAGTGGGAGAGAGATAGAGAGAGAGAGAGAGAGAGAGAGAGAGAGAGAGAGAGAGAGAGAGAGAGAGAGAGAGAGAGAGAGAGAGAGAGAGAGAGAGAGAGAGAGAGAGAGAAAGAGAGAGAGAGAGAGAGAGAGGCTATTGGGTGGGCTGTGTACTGTGTTGCCCTTAGCTACGGCCTTCCTATTGACCACCATGACATGGCCGAGAGACGACCAGAGAATGTGGGAAAAAGAGAGAGAAGGGGAGTGAGGAAGAGGGAGAGAGCTAGGGGTGGGAGGGGCTGGATTAGTTAATATCCTAACCGTGATCAGTTGCCTGATGGAGCAGTTAGGTAAACTCTGGTTTGGCTTGTGTAGGTTTTGGTTTTGGTTTTGGCGTGTGTGATTTTGTGTGTGTGTGTGTGTGTGTGTGTGTGTGTGTGTGTGTGTGTGTGTGTGTGTGTGTGTGTGTGTGTGTGTATCTAAGCGAGAGAAAGAGAGAGAGAGAGAGAGACAGAGAGAGAGAGAGAGAGAGAGAGAGAGAGAGAGAGAGAGAGAGAGAGAGAGAGAGAGAGAGAGAGAGAGAGACAGAGAGAGACAGAGAGAGAGAGAGAGAGAGAGAGAGAGAGAGAGAGAGAGAGAGAGAGAGAGAGAGAGAGAGAGGTACAGTGACATAAGTCAGAAGACTGAAAGAAGGAGATTAATCTACAGATAAATGTGAATTCAAACTTCACCACTAATTAAACAAAAAACTGCAATTGAACTAATCTCCCCAAACACATCAACCAACCCCGTAACCAACACACCACAACAACCACAGCTAGAGCCAGAGCAGAGGAGGGATGAGTGGGGAGCAGCCCAGGCCAGAACGTGCCCAGGCCAGGGTGTGTCTGGGTGGGGCAGGGCTGCCTCTCCTGGCTTGGTGGTGCTGGCTAGGGGCCAAAGAACACTCCTTAAGACACTGAGGAATGAGGGTGGAGAGCCTCCACCAGATACCTTTCAGTCTGACGGTCTACCCTGGCATGTGTCACTCTCTCTGTCTGTCGCTCCCTCTCCCTTCTTCTCGCCCCCGGACATATGTATCACATTTTACATATCTCACATGTCACATATATCTCTCACACACCATATTTATTACCATTCGTATCATAATGAGCTGATAGCAAATAACCCCCCCCCCCCCCCCCCCCCCCCCCCGACACACACACACACACACACACACACACACACACACACACACACACACACACACACACACACACACACACACACACACACACACACACACACACACACACGCACACACACACACGCACGCACACACACTGGTTAGAACTGTTGGACCATGACATCAAGAGGTTTCTTATCACTTTACAGACATGTATGATTACTGTGGTTACGGCTGATCTTTACGGACAAGCGTAGGGTTACTATGGCTTTGCTACAGTTAACATAACATCATACAATACTACAAAATACCATAGAATAAGACCAAATCATTTTATAGACAAATTGTTGAGCTTCTATACAAGCTTCTAAACAAGGACAATACCTTTATCTTTCTTCTATCTCAGGTAGGCTGGATTGAGTAACTTAAATAAGAGACATGGCAGCATACCTGTGGGGAAGTTACTGGTATTGCTAATAGATATTGGGGAAATGACTTGCGTGGGCCATAGATATGGGGAAGCTACTGGTGTTGTTCATAGCTACTGGGCATAGGCACTTGTCTGTATTTGTGATTTGAACTGATACGTAACCAAATCAGGAGATTCTGTATAGTAATGTAAGTAATATCTATCACAGCATGATAAAATAACATCAACACCCTCTGTCCAACCCCAGACATCCTGAGTCTTTGCAAAAAGTAGATTCTACCAGTGCATACATAACACAGACATTCAAAGAAAGATTGCAGTCAATGTGTGTGAATGCAGCTTGGTTATACAAGCATTATGGACCAGTGGCGGAGAATGATCCCCAAGATGTCCTGGATTATAGATCCTTTATTCTGCTTTCTTAGGGTTTACAATGAGACGATGGTCAACATACCATTGTACAAACTATTTAACCTCCAAACACTACCAAGAAATGTCAGTGGTTGCATTCATGTCCCAAGATGGCAGGGTCGTCAGAAAACTTTTACAAAAAATAAAAGTGCTAGAATGAATGCTTATGCAAAAATGTGCATACAAAGTAAACACAATGGAGATTTAAGTGAGGAGACTCCATCCTCCCAGGGTTAGGTTGAGGAGGCTTCACACTCCTAGGGTTAGCCTGAGGAGGCTACACACTCCTAGGGTTAGCCTGAGGAGGCTTCAAACTCCTAGGGTTAGCCTGAGGAGGCTACAAACTCCTAGGGTGAGGTTGAGGAGGCTTCACACTCCCAGGGTTAGGTTGAGGAGGCTTCACACTCCTAGGGTTAGGTTGAGGAGGCTACACACTCCTAGGGTTAGGTTGAGGAGGCTTCACACTCCTAGGGTTAGGTTGAGGAGGCTTCACACCAGGGTTAGGTTGAGGAGGCTTCACACTCCTAGGGTTATGTTGAGGAGGCTTCACACTCCCAGGGTTAGCCTGAGGAGGCTTCACACTCCTAGGGTTAGGCTAAGGAGGCTTCACACTCCTAGGGTTAGGCTGAGGAGGCTTCACACTCCTAGGGTTAGCCTGAGGAGGCTCCACACTCCTATGGAAGGTTATGGGGGCTACAACAGTAGCGGTTGTTGCCCTCTTTGCAAATGAATGCTGGCACATGTTGACGCGACATGAAGTGCATGTGAAGTACAAGTGAAGTGCATGTGAAGTGCACATAGTACAGTGGTACAAGCTTGTATGGTGTCATCCGCCTTTGATCTGTGGAGCTGTTCTTCTGATCAGAGTGGAGGTGAGGCCTCTGGGGCATCTCTTTGTGCTGCGGATCAGAGCTGTCAAACACTGCTGATCCCTCGTGATCCTCCCTGCTCATAACCCCTGTGTGGCTGAGACCCTCGTGAAGGGGGGGGGGTGGCAGAGCTGGGTGTGGAGAATGCCAAGAGTCATGGGAACCTTAACGCAAACACCTTCTTAACGCAAACACATCTCACTGCCAGTGGGTTCCCATCGGGGCACCTTTGAACAAGTTAACACACATTCTCCCATCTTACAGGCGTTAAGTATGTGTTGATGTCATGCTGTCACTCATGATAAGCGTTTTGTAGTTAATGCTGATTGTTTCTGTTGTTCATTAACGTTATGACAGCATCTAGGTCAAGGTTCCTCATGACCTCATCATGTTACGTTACTGTAGTCCTATAGTCCTGTATTTCAGTGCACTACTGTTGATTATAGTAGTGTAATCCTGTCGTTGTGTTCTGTTAGACTACAAAGGTGAGCTATGATCTGTGAAGTATCAGATTTCACATAGCATGATGAACACAGACATACATGCCGTACGTAGTGTGTGTGTGTGTGTGTGTGTGTGTGTGTGTGTGTGTGTGTGTGTGTGTGTGTGTGTGTGTGTGTGTGTGTGGGCGTTTGTGCGTGCGTGTGTGTAAATATTATGATTCAGGGCGTCTGTTGATTGACAGGTCACTCCGGTTTAGAGCCCGGGTTTCAACCAACACAGACAGACAGACAGACAGGCAGTCAGGCAGAGAGACAGTTAGGAAGACCGACCGACAAACTACCAAACTAAAGTAAACAAAACCAAAAGTGAACTTAACCATTAACCCCCCTCCCCCTACCTAGAGTGGAATGGTTCTAGCCAATCAGTGGCCCGCGTGTTGGAACCCAGCCAGATTGTCCAGATGCCAGATTGGAGGTTGCGGGCGCCAGGCGCTGCATAATGCAGAGCCCCGCTCATTATGGGTACAGAAACCCAGAGAACGCTGCTCACACGGCTCACAGAAGAACCCTGGCTCGCTCTGAACCACTAGGACGGATCATTAGAGCCTCCATTAGCAGGATGGGACGTGAACCCTATAGGAAGCGTCAGCCGACAGCGGCTTTTACTGGGGAGCGGAGGCAGAGGAGGAGGAATATGTAAACACAATGACTCCCAACTAATGACAGACGCGCTGCATTAAGACATGAATACCAAATAGAGCGACAGAAGGCGACATCCAGAGCTCCTCTAGGCTTGTACCACATGCAGTATATGATACAGAGGCTGGCAATCTCTCTTCCTGCCTACACTCACTCTGTTTCTGAAGCTCCCTCTCACACACAAGCACACACGCAAGCACACACACGCACACACACACACACGCACACACGCACACACATACACGCATAAACACACACACACACACACACACACACACACACACACACACACACACACACACACACACACTAAATTGGACACAAACAAGCATACAAAAAGAGGGATACATATTATGTTTGTGTTTGTATGTGTATGTTTAAACATGAATGTGATTGTGGTGTGCTTGTGTTTGTCTATAAGTGTTTGTTTGTGTGTGTGTTTGTGTGTGTGTGTGTGTATGTGTCTGTGCTTGCATGAGTCTGTGTGAGTCTGTGTGTGTGTATTATGCAGGAATGTTGGTCTTTGCTGTGTATGAGAGAAAGAGAGAGTGAATGTGTGTGTGTGTGTGTGTGTGTGTGTGTGTGTGTGTGTGTGTGTGTGTGTGTGTGTGTATGTGTGTGTGTGTGTGTGTGTGTGTGTGTGTGTGTGTGTGTGTGTGCTTCAATCTTGCCATTGCTGACATATTTCTCTCTGTAATAACCTTTTGCTACACATGTTAAACTAAACATAGAAAGTGAACCACAGTGAGAGAATATTGTCATAAATATGAATAACATGAGGAAGTTCCACGCCCGGTGAACTCGAAAGGTTCACCGTTCCGGCGTGCTCTGAGCTGTCTGTGCATTCTGTTCGTGCTGCACTCAATACTTCCTACTGGCTTGTTTCTCAGAGAGGGCCCGAAGTGAAAGTGAAGTATGTGAACTAAACATATCTATATACTCAGATATGTGTTGGGCTTTCTGGCCTTGAGGGACAAGAGATGGAGGAGAGACGGGACAGTGGGTTAAAAGAGAGAGAGGGATGCACATGCAGCACAGGAATCAAACCTGCAGTCCCAATTGCCTAACCTGGTAAGAACACTAGTGCGTTTGGCCGGCCAGCATCCTTTCTGCTATCTTGTCTAAACCACAGATGAACCTGATCCCAATCTCCGTTTGCTCCAAGGAAAACAGTGGGCCGAGAAGCACCACACCTCTGCTAACGGTTGTTTGTGCATGCATTGACAGGCCATAAGCGTGCGTGTGTGGTGCACAAGGTGCACACAGGTGTGCATGTGATTGGCAAAGCTGCTGTAGTAATGTAGGTATCGACACACACACACACACACACACAAACACACACACACACACACACACACACACACACACACACACACACACACACACACACACACACACACACACACACACACACACACACACACACACACACACACACACACACACACACACACACACACAGACATATAGGTTTGGAAATTTGTATTCAGTTCAGTGTTCAAGAAACAATCTTTGGGATGTTTTATCTTTTAAAATTCTGAATAGGAATAGAGGTTCGTAAACCGTTACATGTAACATCCCCACAAATTCGAAGTATAACAATAAAGCACGTAAAATACACACGTTTAATACCTACTAACAATATGACAATGTTACGTGATGTAAGAAGAGAGAAAAGCGAAAGTATCTGTGTGTGTGTGTGTGTGTGTGTGTGGTGTGTGTGTGTGTGTGTGTGTGTGTGTGTGTGTGTGTGTGTGTGTGTGTGTGTGTGTGTGTGTGTGTGTGCGTGCGTGCGTGTGTGTGTGTGTGTGTGTGTGTGTGTGTGTTGTTAAATAACTATTTGTCTGGTTGTTGACCTGGTCGGTTTACTCTCTGTCCCAGTATCAAGGCAAAGAATGCATCCAATTAAATGAAGGAGACAAACCCACACATTTACACACGCACACACGCACAAAGGTATACTGAGCATAAGCATAAGCGAGATCCACATGCAGGCTCAACATATAAGAGACGGAGAGTTAACACTTCATCAAACATACAGACTGGCTCTCATAGGAGTTAGCAGGTATCAAACATACAGACAGAAACTCATAGGAGTTAACACGTATCAAACATACAGACAGTAACTCATAGAGGAGAGTTGACACGTATCAAACATACAGACAGTAACTCATAGGAGTTAACACATATCAAACATACAGACAGTAACTCATGGGAGACAGACAGATAGACAGAGACAGGGAGAGAGAGACAGACAGAAACCGGCATAGACAGACAGTGAGACAGAGAAAAAGAGAGACAAAGACAAAGAGAGACGGACAGGGACAGAGAGAGACAGAGAGACGGAGAGACAGAGACAGAGAAATAGCGAGGATTTAATTAACCTTGGGTTTCTACATTCCTGTAGCCTGGTAAATCATTGAGTCCTGACGGACACAACACACCCTGCTCACTATACACTTTATAACTATTGTTACACGTACTCAGTAGGCCTACGCCGTAGAAACACTACAGTATAGCTGTATAGCACAATAGTTACATTACAGTACAACAGTATCACTAACTGCTCATTCCAGTGTATACTACAACACTATAGTGTAAAGTATACCACAGTACTTGTATAACATAGTATCCTTGTATATAGTATAGTGGCCTAGTGTATAATATAGTAGCCTAGTGTATAGTATAGTATCCTAGTGTATAGTATAGTAGCCTAGTATATAGTATAGTGGCCTAGTGTATAATATAGTAGCCTAGTGTATAATATAGAGGCCTAGTGTATAATATAGTAGCCTAGTGTATAATATAGTAGCCTAGTGTATAGTATAGTGGCCTAGTGTATAAAATAGTAGCCTAGTGTATAGTATAGTGGCCTAGTGTATAATATAGTAGCCTAGTGTATAGTTTAGTGGCCAAGATTATAGTATACTACAGTTCTTTATAATACTAGAGTAAAGCCCACATCACCTCCCTTGTGCGTCGTTCTCTGGAAACCCATCCAGCAGGTGGAAATAGCCAATATTAATTCACTCAGAATACATGATGACAATGACTATCATTTCAATGTCTTAAATATCTAGCCTACTGCTAGACTTTAGTTATACCATAGGCTACTGGTTATACTGGTCAGTGGACTACTGGTTCATGAGCAGATTGGTTAGGTTTGGGTATGCCTACTTAGGGTTAATTCCTCATCGGTATCCTCAAAAGCACAAACAACGTGATATCCATATTGCTGTCATTGTATTGTAATGATTTACCAACTGATTGAAATGACCCGAGGGCCACAGCGTGCGGTGAGTTCGCGCTCATACTTTTATCGGTTCCGGAGCCTACAGTGGGGACATCAGGTCACCATTTGACCTTTCACGTCGTGACATTTGCACACAGTCACTCCAACAAATGGAGCCTATCTCTCACTACAGGGGGATTCACGCTGTCAATCATCCGTGAAGGATCAGTAGACATGGAGAGCGTCAACATCGATATCGACGCGTAATGACCGATACAACCGCCAGTCAAAGCTGTGTCTAACCACTGGAAAACATAAACAACTAAATATGAACAATAAACACGCAAACCTTGAATGTCGCGACGAATGCAAAACGTCCGGCTTTGTTGAACGCGGTCAGGTTTTTTTCTGTTAAGATCAGCTCCCTCGCATAGTTCAAGCATCGATGTGTATAAGTTGAATAATGAGTCTCGTACCTGTGTCAGGTGCGCCGTCCTGGGTTGTGAATCAAAGGGCTGTGCTGTGGAGTTTGTCTAGTGGGAGGACCACCTGCTACACAGGGCGGGGTGGACGCTCCTACCTAACACAGGACGAGGAGCTGCGTAAAGTATTGCGTAAAGTTTGCGTAAAGTTAAAACTATCGGAAAAATGTAAACGTCACATCAATAAATTCCTTGGCTTTCACATGCTGCGGAAGTTACAAGAAACACCCACTTGTTGTTGCCATAACCAAAGAGATGGCACACATCACTCGAATAGTAAACAATCAATAGGACAATTTTGGGAAACGGCGCAGATTCCCCAAATCTCTGCGCCGTTTCCCAAAATGGTCCTGTTAACTATTCCAGTGATGTGTGCCATCTCTGTGGTTATTTCCAAAACCAGCTGAACCGAGACCAAACAAACAGTCGCCTGTCCGCTCTACCGAGATATGGTGCATTGGCCGCAATCTGGTGTGAAAGACTGCATATGTTGGCGCAAAAAAAACTTTGTTCAACTACTGAATCAGAACTATATCTTCATTCTAGTGTCATGGTCTGTGTGAACTATCAGTGCATTGGTCAATCATCTGATCAACAGAGGGAATATAACCCTTAACCTTGGCAACACAGGGAACATAACCCCCAATCATGGCAGTGTAAGGGCCTTTTCTCTAAGTAGGCTATTGGTAGGCCTAACTAGATAAAAATAAAGATGGATAGATATATGGATAAGAGAAAACGGGAGAGAGATGGACTGAGAGATTAGTATTGTGCAAGTGTGATGCCACACCTCACATTCCTTTCAGGTAGAACAAGAGAACACACCTACACAACTGATTACACTGTAGAGTGCACACACACACACACACGCACACACGCGTGCGCGCGATTATGCAGTTCCACATGGGTGTGGAACTGCATAATCATAATATCAGCCCTGGTGGCTAGGCTACGAGCTAGGCTGCTAGCTAGGACAGAGGATTAAAGGGACTGGTCAGATGAGTGACGAGACAGAGGGGGGTTGTTCTGGATCTACGGTAGATAACAGGCGGAGCAGTCCGGACGCAGACCCTTTCTACAGGTATAGGTGCATTGGCAGCAGGTCAATTTGTTCTGATTCACTATTTCTTCATGTTGGGGGAAAGCTGGTAGTCGCAGTTGCTCTGTTCAAGAATGACTAATAAAATAAGTAATAAAGATGAACAAAAATAATCGAACATTTTATATCAGTATAAATATAAAAAAAAAATCTTCATTACTCAACAAAAATAATAGAAAATTTGATGTCAGTAAAAATAGAAATACAAAAATTACAGTCAGGTATGTACAGAGGACAAACACTAAATGCACAAAAAAATTCTGTCATATAAACATAGAGAGGAGAATGTCACATTGTGTTGAGGGCGGCCAGAACCCTGGAATGTGGACAACACTGCTATCTTGTGAGCTCCACCCAAAGACTGACTTTACAAGAAGAGTTCCACAGCTCTTCCAAGCGTAAGGGGTATGTGCTGCGTGGGTTTGTAGCGTAAGGCTCATGACCCTTGCGGCCGTCGACCTTGAGTGGTTTACGATTGGTTGAGGGAAGAGCTAATTCTTTCAGTAGCCGTAAGCTAAACATGCTAGTGTTTCAAACCACTGGAGAGCCTTAGGGCTTGGGGACCAGGGATGGGTTTGAGGCGGCACACCCACCTTCATACCTACTTCCTAGCTATTGACCTACCTACCCGTGGTGATACATGGTACATACTTGCGATACCTTCCTCCCTACTGCCGGCCTCCCCACCTTTGGCCAGGTGACGACATGACGTCATCCCCAGAGCCACATAACTTCTGAGGCCTTGAACACGTCAGGATGCTTTGGAATGTTCCTTGGAAGGAGCAGTGTGTGGAGATCCAAACATGGTCTACATGGAGCTTCAAACCGTCAATCCTTCTCATCCTGATAGCAAACAGGTTGAACTCTTTTCCACATCAACAAGACTCATAGAAAGCTCTTTATTTACACTTATATAAAACCTTCTTAGCGTAAGTTCACGTTTGCTACTGCCAGTCTGGCAATCCTATAATAGTACCAATAATAATACAATGAAAATAATTGATTTCTAAGGCATGGTTCAATAAAATAAGTTAAAGTTTTCTACATGAGAATATGACATCAGGACGGGTCTAATAGAGCACAGACACGTTCATACTTCTAGCTCATAAAGGGTCATAAACGTCATGCATTAGACGTGTTCTGTCACTAGGTATCCTAGTGAGGTCAGAACACATCATTATAATCCTGTTTTGTTTAATCGCCATCATTAAGCCATCTTTTCATGACTCACGAATGCCATGCACACTTATGATCATGCTCAGCATGTGGGGATGGATGAGGCCACACATTTCTTTATGAACCTGATGTAGGCTGGGAGTGGCCGACCTTTGACCTCTATGATTAACCTGACAGCCACGGCGATACTAACGACCCGCACAGAGTGACAGCAGCACTGCCGCGCCACCGGGCTTCACTAATCGCCCGTTTATATTTGTTCTTTTTGGAACGTCTCCACCTGTGGCCAATCACAGCTGCTCACTCAGCTGCTCCTGTCATCTGATTGGTCCAAAAAGCTTCAGACTAATCGGTGTGTTTTGAGAGAAAGTGACTAGGGTCCAACAAACTAGACTTCATTATTTGGTTCATAATTATGTTATAATTAATTATTATATTATTATAATTACAATGAATCTGTTAGTAATTAATTAGCATATGAATACAATTATACTATGTTATTGTATGTATGGCTATACAAATTTTGAGAAACATTTTATTTTTTGCCTCAAGATAAAAATAACCAATGGTTTAAAACCAGATGAGACCCCTGACAACCAAGCAGGTTCACGTTCCTCTTGGATTCATGTTTTGCTGCAAGCAACATCTTCTCCTAGTCACACATAAAATACATTTAGTTAGACTGCATCAGCACAGTGGAGCTGTGAACCACCAGTCCTAGTCACACATAAAACACCTTCTAGTTAGAATGTACCAGCACACCGGAGCAGTGAACCACTGGTCACACATAAAACACCTTCTAGTTAGACAGTGAAGCAGTGAAGCAGGACCCAATCCACATGTGATCCAGGTCACAGCCTTCACCCATTAACAAACATTAACATATACATGCTTTTATCCAAGGCGACATTAATGCACACATTCACACACCGACGGAGTCAACCACGCAAGGCGATAGCCAGCTCGTCTGAAGAAGTAAGGTAAGTAAGGGTAAGGGTGATGTGTCTTGCTCAGGGACACCTCCACGCTAAGAGGAGCCGGGGATCGAGCTAGCAACCTTCCGGTTACCAGCCAACCCGCTCAACCTCCTAAGCTAAGCCGAAACCAACATCAATAACATGAGCACAGAATGTGGGGATATGATTCTCTGGACCTGACAACAATAAGCATTAAAATAAGATAATTCATAATAAAGATAATAAATGCCATAATGTTGATGGATTATGAGTGACATCAGAGTGACTTGTTTCTCTGAGAGCAGCGCGATGACTCAGAGGAATCTGTAGAAACCCTAATCCCATGTTTATATGTCCTGTTACTCCTTGTTTGACCACTTAAGATAACCTCTCCCCACATTCCTGTACGCCCCTCGTGCAAAACACAAACCAGAGAGTTTCGGTCAAAGTTAGTCAAACAACCAAGAACATGAAACAAACCAGGGATGGATATCTCTGAAATAAAATGACCACTTCCTCAACTCCAATTTCACACAGAGAAAGATTAACTGAACTAATCTGCCATATTCCATGAAACACTTAATCGATTCCCCTTCCGTGAAGCACAAAATGTAATGTAATGATTTCCTATCTGCCCATTGGGGGCCTACTGCCTATGTTCTACTACTAACAGGCCCTGTTCTCCACTCTGTGTTTGAGGAGGGTAGAGCATGGCACCAACACTGCAGGGTTAGGGGTTCCATACCCTGTTGAGATCAGACAGTCAGTAGACAAGTTATGACTCAATACAATTCCTAATGGTCCACGTCATAAGGTTCCGGCCGGATCCGAAGGATCAGCAGTTTGTTCTTCGTGTTCCATCAGGACGGGAGCAACCCTACGTCACTCATGCCCAGGCTCCTCACCCTGATCCACCTGGGCTTCCCGGGCCTTCCCACCGATGTGCGCGACGTAGTGCAACACACCAACACAACAGGTCATTAGCGCCCTGACTCATGACATGTTCCTGTCTGCTCACGCTACAGTGGAACGCTTCCTCTGAAATCCTCTGGAGGCCTGCAGCGCAACGAATGCCAGGATTAACTCCACGGCGTAAGTATTAAGTATGGCATCAAGCCCTCCACTCTGGGCGCTCTCCCCAAGCACAGCTACAGGGGAGTGGTGCTTTGATGGTTCACATCCATGAACTTCTTTTTGTACCGTTTTACCTGCACTAAAACCACTCCTCTTCCTTTCTCTACACCTTATTGATTTGTTACGACTGTGCACGATAATGTGCTTAGAATGAAGAAACGGGGCTTGTTGGAGCATGACTGGGAAGTCAAGATTAAACTGCGGCGAAGGCAGGCCAAGGAGGCCAAGCGTTTATCTTCTATTATGATCCATTACTAAAGAACAGTGTTAGATGGTGTGTTCGTTGTTAAAGAATAAGATGGCATAATGTCCTCATTACTAAAGTACATGACTGGATAATTTGTTCATCATTAAAGTACAAGACTGGATAATTTGTGTATTATCAAGGTATAAGATTGCATTGTGTTCACTATTAAAGTACAAAACTGGATAATGTGTGCATTATCAGTATGGCATTTTGGGCCAGACACATGTGCCAGGGTCATCATATCCTAACCTTGTTTGAATAAATAAGAATAATGCTGGTAATTAAAATAAAGGACAACAAAGCAGGAGCCAATAACAGCGCTAGGTTACAAAAATGGCACATTTATTGCTACAGAACGGTGATGGGCATGTTGGTTCACTACAGGATGACAGTTGACTACAGAAACTAGCGAGGGCTAACCCTTAGCACTAGGGAGCGCTAGCAATTAGCAAGCTAGCCTGGGCTATGCCTAAGCACGCTTGCCAAGGCTTACCCCGAGCATTAGCAAGGCCTAACCCTTAGCACTAGCAAGAGCTAACCCTTAGCGCTTACCATGACTAACCCTTAGCATGCTAACCATGGCTAACCCTTTGCCAACCCTAACCCTTGTGGTAAGGGCTTACCCTTACCACACTAGGGACGGCTTACTCATCGCATTTTATCAAGGGCTAACCCTTAGCAAACCTGTTCCCAAACAGTTCCATTTTAGAACAACATCAACAACAACAACCATAATGACAATAATTATAATTATATAGAAAAAAAACAGCCACACAAAAAGGAAACAAAGCTTGAAGAAAAATAGTGACATAATTAAGAAAAAGGAAGCATAAGTAAGTTGTGTCACGCTCACAAGAGTTGAGATAAAGAGGCACCTAGTCTTCTTCTACGGGCATGAAGGAGTGGTGACAACTGCACACTCTGCCCTCTCAGCCTGCTCTGCAGTACAACAACGTAACACAAACTTCATCAAATTAAGTCCAAAAACGTTTTTTTCCTTTCATGAATTTTTGAATGGTTCCAAAAATGGCTGATGTATTTTACACGTTATGTTCCGTCCATCGTTCTTAAGCGTTCCTGTTGTGAAAAGGTTTCCCCAATATTTGCCAAATATATGTCATAGGTGATTTAGTTGTTAATTGTATTCTGGGGGATTTCTTCTACTTCAGTCAAGAGCGTGAGACAATAGGAGCTTCAACCAGGCACTGGTGCAGAAATCATTCTGTCAAGCCTGCCTAACCTCTCTTCACCATAGCTCAACCCGGCGGAGGTGGAGAAGAACGTAAAAGAACACGTTCATATAATCTCACCATGACATACCCGAAGTGGTTTCAAATAATATTTGATAATAATGACAATAGTCCTAACATGGGTCTTCTGTGTGACGGCTGGGCTTGCCGTCCTCAGAGACCTCATCCAGGCTGATGTTTCACGTATTCTGCAGGTGAAGGGCTTTTGGCTTGGTCCATGATGAGCTCACGTTTACTCTGAATTCTGATCTGATTCTGTATCCAGAGAGCAGCTTTAAGCCGACTCCAGGTGGGATGCTTTACCGTGGATTCACGGAGGAACGGTGGAATGTACTCTGTGATCTTTGACCTCAGGATAGCTACCTTTTCCTTAGTCTACCACTAGTCATACTCAACAGACAGGCGATCAAGGCATGTTTATTATGGAGGACCACTAACAGAAGACTTGATTTGGCTCATTTCTGTCCCCAGTGTGGGTTGAATAGATTTATATGAGGGTGGTTGTTTGCACATGTCTAAAGAAGACCTTAACGTTATTATGTTTTAACTGTTGAGGAGTTAGGTGGCAGGATTAACTACCAGGTTATAACGATGTCATGGGTTATGGAATACTGATGTACTCAAATGTATCAACTATTCACTATTCAAAATATTGGCAGGTTTTTGTTCTGGCAGTAGAGGCTAATATTAATAATTTTATTTTTTCAAAGCATAGGAGGATTTGATAAAATAAGAATAGGCTCCAATGATTGTCTGTGTGTTTGTCTCTCTATGTGTGTGTCTTAGGGCTATACCATGTGGTAAATGTATCTTCTGGTATTATTATTATATGATTAGCAAGCTTCAGATTGGTTGGGCTGCTGATTGTCCAGTCCGCTTATACCGGGAGAGAGTTCATAGGGATGTTTGTACAACCAGCACGGAAATAAGGACAGATGGACGTGTTGCAGTGGAAACAACAGGAGTATAATATAGAAAACAGTATTACTCTGGAAAACATCTCTTGTTGCTCGATTACATCAAACAGAGAAAAGATTTCAAATAAAGCCTTGTGAAAATAAATTCATCCGAAAAATTCATAAAGACGGTGACTGATGCCCTCCTAGGTCCAATCCAATTCTAAAAAGTTCAATTTTAACGGTGAACACAAAAAACTACATTGACTGAATCTGCCTTGCACATAATCCAATATTTTTGGGGGAAATAGCTAAAAAGATTGTTCGCAGAGGAATTTATCTTTTATATAGGCCAATGTAATGCTTACAACTGATCTTTACAAAACATTTACATATTATTCTCAAAGCTGTATCTTGCGTTCCTACTCCGATAGTAGGCGAAGGTTTAGCCTAGCCAAAATGGTAGAGTTACACATGGGGGACTTGACACTGTGCTACCGAGCTCAACCAAATGTGCACCCGATTATTACTATCAGACAAGGCCTTAACAAAAATAATGAGAAAAAAAGGAGGAAAAAATACATTTAACACCTTTGTCATCATCATCATCATCATCATCATCATCAACATCATCAGCCCCCCCCCCCCCCGAAATGAACACAAAGACCTGTGATTTATGGCTATTTACATACAAAAAATACTATTAAAATGGTCATGTTATGGTTATGGATAATAAACAGAATATTATATACCATTTCGATTTCCAATGCTTCTGAGGAACTGTGAAAAATGTCCCCCCAGATATGAACATAATATTGAGAGAAAAAATAATATTCAGGGAATTTGGACCTCACTACATTTTCAATGTGACACATTTTTCATACACACACTGAATTTACTGGTTCATATTTTAACAAAAACTGATACAACATATTTCTAAACACAAAATAACAACAGTCTACATGTAAAAATATAACTTTTACATACACAATTTCAAAATAATGGTAAGATTGCCATTTGTTGCATACAATTTACAAATGTCCGTGTTGTCCCGTGGCACGCTGAGCCGTGATAGGAGCAGAGTGGCGCTGTTCCCAGTTTGTCCCTTGCAGGCTGCCATACCAGTCTCAAAGTGTTGTCAGGGCCAACATCCAGGAACACAGTCATGGGAAACGTCTGTTAGAAAGTTTGACCAGCAAGGGGCCAATGAGGGGCCTCTCCCAACTTTGCCACCATTTCAGTCTTGGAAAACATCCTTCACCAACAAAATGGCTCCCTCCTTATATAGCGTATATATTTTTGTACATTTATATAGATGGATTTTCAATTTTCAATAGATTATTTTCCAGTTTCCATGTCTTCCTGTCGACCGAGAAGGTTTTTAAGCATGACCTAGCAACTCTTTGATCCATTTCATTTTTTTATTTTTCAATTCTATTTCTGACAGAGAAATCGGAACGGACAAAAAGCAATAAGAGACTTTTTTTTTTCTTTAAAAAAGAGCTAAACCGACAAAAAGTCTGTTTTACAATAAACAACTACACGTTTTGTACTCAAGACTACATTGGCTCATGGACAAGCCGATCAAATATTGATAGAAAGCTGATAAGCTATAATACAAGAACTATCGCTTCGATCACCATGGAAACGGCAACTTAATATGGAGGAGATAGTGGGTAAAGGGCTGTGATTGGTTGCGTTGGATCGGCGTTAAAGTAGGACGCATGACAGCGGGGGAGGGGCTTCACCAAAGCATCTGTCCGATTGGCTGGGAGCCAGAACACATGGTCTAATTACATACAAGCATAGAGTACATTAATTACAGTTTATGTTTGTTTTCTTCTTCTTTTTTATCCAAAAAATACTTTTTTTTTTTTTTATAATTTTTTTAATTCCCAGGTCTGGTAAAAAACCCGACTGCATAGAACCGAACCACGAAGAACAGGTCTCCAAACGTCCTTCTCTGCTGTATCAATGATATGAACTCTAGAAAGGCACATCGGTACGAGTGTGAATGTTCAGATTGCATCTCCAGGGGGAAGCCGAAGCTAGGATGAGTTCTCAAGGAAATATGGAGCGCCTAGTAAAGTATAGGGTCATAAGGCTAGGCTCGGGCTAATGGGTTGGCTGTAACTCACAGGGCTAGCCTGGCCAGCTGGTAGTGCTGGAATGGGTCAGTCAATGATTAGACTGGCTGACTGAGAGAGAGAGAGAGAGAGAGAGAGAGAGAGAGAGAGAGAGAGAGAGAGAGAGAGAGAGAGAGAGAGAGAGAGAGAGAGAGAGAGAGAGAGAGAGAGAGAGAGAGAGAGAGAGAGAGAGAGAGAGAGAGAGGCGGGGCCAGAGGAAGAACAGTCTCACAGATCAGGCCCAGGAAGAGCATGAGGTCTTCTTGGGATTATGTGATACCAGTGGTCCACGTTCTTCAGCTGTTCTACTCCCAACCACCAGGAGGCACCGGAGAGGACCAGTAGTCACCAGTAATCAACATTAGTGACCATTAATCATCACTTATGACCGGTACTGACCGGTAAAGACCAGGGATAGCCAGACAACCCTAAGAACTACCGTAACCAACCAGGGAAAAAGAGGAGAAAGCAGGACGTATCAGGAACAGACAGGAGATGTAGGAAGGAACGGGATTGCTCAGCGTGTTTTGCACTTCCAGACCGGCAGTCAGACCCGAGGATGGTGACGGACACATGGACAACCCAACCGCTCCTCTTCATGGGGAACGCCCACATTTATCAACTAGCCAATCCCTCTCTGGCATTCAACAGACCAGAACCAGACTCCTGGGGCATGTGGCTCCCTGTCCATATATAGGAGGACTGTTCTGTCGCCACGTTGGACTGGACAGATCGGAGCCTAGTGTTTTTGTCACCGCCTTACGGATGGGAGGAACCGTCTGGGACTAATAAAGTACATCTTGCTTTATCTCATCAGGATGCTACACACCGGTGTTTACATTGAAGAGAGCTTCTCAGTGAAGCATGGACTCTTTAGAGAGGTTCCTAAGAGAGTCTCCCCTTGATTATTACATTGTCTGATTGGTTGATTGGCTGATAAGTGTTCCTGTCCTCTATAAGAGGAGGGTCTCAGGGAAAGGGCTGTCTCTCTGGTCTCTCCAAGCAGTCTACCCTGACCAGACCAAAAAACAAAAGAAAACAATGAAATATCGAATATATTTCCTTAACTGCACCGTTCAAACGGGAAAGTATGATCAAGACTTCCTCGACCGATACCTGTGAAATGCAATCGTTATCAAAACCATAGTTGTCTAGCAGGGTCGCGGATGTCTTCTGGCTCGCTGCCGTACACTCTGTGTTTCATAAAACACAACGCCGGGGCAGAGGACTCACACACCGATTGGTTTTGCATCTTGGTGGTTGTTTAGAGATGTAATGTAGATGGGAACTGCTCCTACTCCCCTCTCTTCTCCCCTCCTTCCTCCTCCCTCATCCTCCCTCCTTCACCTCCCTCCTCCCCTACTACACCTCCTCTCCTCCCCTCTCCTCCTCTCTCTGAGTGGATGGCTCCTGGCCTCTTCCAGGAGTGACGGACTGACTCTCCGTATGTTTGTCTCATGATATGTCTTGTTCTGTCATCAGCAGACCACGCTCAACTCATGAACACCTTTCCTTTTTTTTTTTTATACATAGATGAGAACGGTTACTGTTCCTTAAAAGACGGAATGCTGAAAAAGAGTGTTCTCTTTACCAGGATTTATGTATTTTCATGTCAAAACTCCCACAAACTGTCAATTTCCGGCTGTCATTTTGTAACAGTTTTCCTTTTTTCATCCCTCTCCTGTAATAAGCTTCCTGATTGGTTCCCCCGAGATGTGATCAACCACGGCCGCAGTCTGGAGAAGAACATAAGAAGGTGGAGGAGAAACGTGATTGGAAGAAAGAGCAGGGGGTGGGGCCAGGCCGAGGAGTCAAAGGTTGGTCAATAGTTTCGATCGAGTGCCAGGACATGGGAAGGCCGTCAGAGGAAATGGTCACTCATCATCTTGATGAACTCTGGCAGCTTGGACCTGGAGAGAGAGAGAGAGAGAGAGAGAGAGAGAGAGAGAGAGAGAGAGAGAGAGAGAGAGAGAGAGAGAGAGAGAGAGAGAGAGAGAGAGAGAGAGAGAGAAAGAGAGAGAGAGAGAGAGATAGGAGAGAGAGAGAGAGAGAGAGAGAGAGAGAGAGAGAGAGAGAGAGAGAGAGAGAGAGAGAGAGAGAGAGAGAGAGAGAGAGAGAGAGAGATAAGGATAAAGATGTAAGATGTGCTCTGTCAATGCTTCCTGTCTACATTTGTCAAACTCTCCCTGAACAATCACAATGAGTGCATACACACACACACACACACACACACACACACACACACACACACACACACACACACACACACACACACACACACACACACACACACACACACACACACACACACACACACACACACACACACACACACCTGCCCAAAATCTCCTGCCAATCTGAATAAAAGCTCACTTTAGAGAACCTTGTTTTAGAAGTATAAAACTAATCCAAACATACAAGCATCATATTAACTTTGTCAAGTCTAAATATTAAAGAAATGTTAATCTTTAAATCTATGTAGGTTATTTATCTTTGTAGGCTTCATTGTGAATTAATTTAGACCAAATTATAATGAAACAGACATTGATTGTATAAGAGTACATTTAATCAAATCATAATAGATTGAGTATAAATGTATTGGATTCCATTCCATTATATTTCTTTATTAATCTAGATGAGATTATGAGGGTACCTCATCTAATTGATTTAATCAGATGAGATGACCTAATCATAATACATTTCCATTAATCTAGATTAAAGATATCAAAGTAAATACTGATTGGATTATATTAAACGGGATTGGATTCGATCAAATGAGATTAATTGGGATCGGAATAAATTCATTAACATTCAATGAGATTTGATTAGAATAAATGAGAGCGAATCGGATTAATTCGGGAGGCCAGGTGACCAGGGGCTGACCAGCGGTCTGATTGGCCCGATTGCACATCAGCATATTCGTTTGTTAGTGAAGTTTTCTGAACAATCAGAGCAGATAATTGCTTTAAGTTTTACATTTGTCCCATGGCGTTGGAGCCGTCGCCCATGGCAACCGCCGCGTGGTGGGCGGCTGCTAGCGACAGGGGTGTTCCGTCCGTCGGCACGGATATCTTCTCCTCCTCTCGCCGCTTCAGGCAGGCCGCCTTGGGGTTCAGGTTACGCTCTGAAAGAGGAGGGGACGGCTGAAGTTACGCAACCTGCTAATCATAGAAGAAGCACCGACCCCCACTGGGGGACAAGGAGAACTGCACCCTGCTGCGAATTGAAACTCCTTTCCAGTCTGGGGGTCAGAGTGCACTGAACTCTGCCGCACATAGAGGAAACACCGCCACCTATTGGGGGAAGAGATACTGCAACCTGCTGCACATAGAGAAAACAATGTTACCTATTGTTTGGCAGGTAGTACTGCAACCTGCTCAACATAAAGAAACACCTGCATAAACTGGTATGGGGACAAGAGTAATACAACCTGCAGGTTGAGAAAACACTGCCACTGGATGCCATGGGTGTGGCATGTGATGGCCTGGTTTATTGAGGCTCATGTAGCTACCAAACTGATTTAACAAATGGTGACCAGTCATGCTGATGAACCTCTAACCTCTGAGGCTTACCTCTAACTCTGCTCCAGGCTCAGTATATTATACAGTATAGTCTAGTTAGCTCTTCAGGTAGCGGTGCTAACCTCTAACTCTGCTATAGGCTCAGTATCAGTCCCTGCTGCATGGCAGTAAGTCTAGTTAGCTCTTCAGGTAGCGGTGCTCACCTCTAACTCTCTGCTATAGGCTCAGTATCATGGCCTGGGGCCGGCAGTTAGTCTAGTTAGCTCTGCAGGTAGCGGTGCTCACCTCTGACTTGCTGCTCCAGGCTCAGTATCACTGCCACCGCCTGGTGCAGGATCAGGAGCTTGGTCTGGGGCTTGTCGCTCTTCAGGTGCAGCTGCACCATCCGGCCCAGCTCCTTGAAGGCCTCGTTGATGTCACGCACGCGCAGACGCTCGCGGGCGTTGTTGGCCATCCTCCGCTCCTTCTCCCGCTCCATCTTCTGCTCCGGGGAGAGGTCCTCGTCATCAGCGTTGCTATGGTGACCAATGAGATGGTGAAACCAAGGGAGGAGGAAGAGGAGGGAAGACGAGGAGATGGAAGAGAGTACAGGAGGAGGAGCGATGGGAAGGAGGAGAGAAGAGGAGGAGGAAGAGGAGGGAAGAGGAGAACCGGAAGATGGGATATGAAGGTGAAGGAGTGAAGAGGAGAAGGAGGAGGAGGAAACAGGGTTAAAAATCAAGTTGGTTTTTCTGTGGGTTTTAGGTTATTACTCTCAGACAGAAGTAGACGAGCTAGATGTACAGACAGCTCTTCAGAGTGGAGGCCGGTGATTAAAGATGTCTTCAACACACTTGATGGCCCGCTGTCATCTGCTACAGCACGCCCCTTGTGAGTAACTTGATGGTTGTGTGCCAAATCAACTACACTTTCATGGCACAACGATGCAAATCGCACTTTGGCTTATAATCGTTATGATCGTTCTAATTATCGCTATAATCATAATTATCATTACAAACATCATCACCAACATCATCAACATCGTCATTATCTACACCACTGAGATGTATAGATCTTTGGGGTTGGGATCCAAATGTTTCTGATTGTTACCATCCTTCAAGTGAAAAACAGAGTTTATTTTCAATGTTTACTTCGACAGGACAATCAATATAGTTCTCTCTACTTGTTGTATAAAGGTGCAAATGACATCAGGGCTTATCCACTCCCACTAGATAAACTCCTGGACCTGTGGGCCACTCTGGTCAGGTCTGAAAGGTTTGGTGTATTGCGATGCTATCTTGATGTGGGGGTGGGGTGTGGGGGTTCTCCTCTCGCATGTGAGACAGCTAAAGCCAGGCTCAAGACCCTGGGGAGAAGATGTGAGCTAGACCTCCGTGGCCGGAAGAAAACATCTCTCTGAACATGGTTCCAATGAATACATGGAAGCATGTTGGTAATAAACAGGTCTGGGAGCGGTGTGAGACACCTAGCAGAATTCTGAGCAGACAAAGAGACCTAGAGGAACTCTGAGCAGACAGAGAGACCTAGAAGAACTCTGAGCAGACAGAGAGACCGAGCAGAACTCTAAGCAGACAGAGAGACCTAGAAGAACTCTGAGCAGACAGAGAGACTGAGCAGAACTCTGAGCAGTATCTTTTTGTCATAAGGATTTCAGCTCTCTCTTCCCACTTGCTCATCAAGGGTCAGGAAATGGGATGCGCACACCGATTGGGTTAGGTTCAGATACCATTAGGTACTGACTAGGATTATGAATCCAACATCCTGTTATGGGGGTGGGGGATAGGGCATCCAATCGGGAAGGCTTTGAAGTTTGGAACAAGGAAGTCCTCTTAGAGCAGAGCTTTGTGGGATCTGTCCAGCCACTCTGAGGGTTTTGCCTGAAACAAGCTTCTGTGTTGTGTGGGGGGTGTACGATGTTCAC